>NC_025993.2:174488543-174788543 GCF_000442705.2 Elaeis guineensis | reverse complement strand
AGTGTGGGCTGAAGAGGGGGTTAAATCCGGTTTTAATGCAGAACTATTCCCACTGAGATGTCGGGTCTATCTTTTGTTCCATAATGGATCATGAAGGATCGATTAGGGTTCGAGTCTGAGTAAAAAAATGTGTATCAAGTTGGTGAAGGATGGACCTTGAGTCCAAGTACCCATGAGATGAAAAGCTAATTAAGCTAAACAATCTATGCTTTAAAAAGTTTAGAACATCCAATATATGCTATAAAAACTATATCATGAAAAACAAGCAAGTAATGATTAACTATATAATGAAAAAGCGCTAAAAATTGAAAAGATATGCTTTGCTTAAAGTCGAGAATAAATACTCAATTAAACATGTTCTACATATATGTATATACATCATGTCAAGTTCTGGTCAGGTACTGATTTGTGGATTCGAGTGACAGTCTAGATATAATGTAAAGTTTTCTATTTAGCTAAGATCGAAAAAAGAAGAAGGAATTAATCTAGGATGGATTCCTTTGATATCACAATTTACCTTTCAAATGAATTGTGAAATCGTAGACGTGAAAGTAATTGAAAATTCCCATGCACTTGCTATGCTATTCCATCTAGTGAAGCAATTCTTCGGTTGTTTCTTTTATCCATATAATAGATGCTGTCATATCTAGACATCCTTGCTAATTTTGCAATATATAAGCACATTAGAAAGAGATTAGAAATCCTTTGATAGTTAGATTTAAACTTATGCAGGCAAAGCCCAACATACTTCGACTCTATCTCCTTTCATTAGAGAACAGATTAGATTTATCTAATAAAAAGGCTGAAAGACATCAAGGACATCCATCTCTTTATATCACTATAAATAAAGATAACAACGTAGTTTATATGATCATTTATAACTAATTAATCAGGTGATTAGGGGTGGCTCTGGGATTACCAAAGGGGGCTGACATTACATCATTAAGTCCTAGCCTATGTATGTATAATACAGTTGTGATATTTGTAATGATCGCATTATGTCTAAAGTTCAATCAAATTCATATTTAACTCCGCCACAGTTAAAATCATGTGTTTGATGAAAATGTCTTATTTTAGCATCTTGATGGTATTATAACATTTTAATTTTGTGATATTTTGGATTTAAAACTAAACTTAGCAAAATTCTGCAAAAAAAAAATTGTCAGACTAGCAAATTTTATTTATAATAATGTTATTTTTTTAAATTTGTTTATTATAAAGTGAAATATAGAATATTTGGCTATCCATCAATGAATTAAGTAATTAACTATGCATAACTTATTTGGTATATTACTATTATTATTATGATAATAATCAAAGCATATACTCTTTACAGCTCAAATAGATGTTATGAGAATACTCCATAATATTAAAATAAATTTCTTATTTTCTTTACTCTTTAAATGGTTCCCTATAATCCACCATTTTTCACCGGCAAGTATGTAGACTAGAATAGAAAGGGGCATTCAAGATGAAGTGCTTCTTAAGAAATGAAGGGACAAGTGAAAAGAAAACTTTTATAAAGCATATTAAGGAAATTTTCAAAAAGATAGCTGCTAACTTTAATAAGGGTTTTTCATGCGTTGGATAAGGTTATTTAAATTTTAGTTTACTTGTTTAAGAGGTAAGGGCCTTGGAGGTGATTTCATGAGTTTTATTCTATATTATACTCTTTTAAAATGAGACAGTTCAAAGTGCTTTCCACTTGCAAAACCAGAGAGAACTACCAAAATCAAGAATCTTAAATATTTTCCATTGTATCAATTTGTGTAAAATTTTTGCCAATCATATTTCTTTTCAAATTATATATACATGTCCGATAAAAGTGTCCATTAGTTAACAACAGCAGAAGTATAAATCTTCTATAGAAGCTACATAATATTACGTTGCTACTAATGAAATAATGATAGTGGCATTCTCATAATCTACTTCTGAATTAAGCAGTGTATAATTATGATAGTTCCCACTGTATTGGTATAAAAGGTAGTCTAGAGGAAGATACTTTACAATTTATCTTCTTATAACTAGCACTAGAAAATTACTTAATAAATCAATTACAGCTCATACTATTCTATCAGTTGGTGTTTGCGTAGCTAAGCTGTCTAAGATACCTCCCAAACCCTATGATACTCTTGGTTGGCATTGTGAGGCATGAGTTTCTCTTGTACATTAATTATGTATGGATGCCATCTCCAACATTATGCCGTCCATGGCAGCAAAATGCAAAATCTTAAATGTAACATTGAATTCATGATCCATGAGGACTACTTGCATATGGCTTTGGTGTAATCAATTTCAATTAATTTAGTTGGATGATATACCAATGAAAAGATTTCCCAGATAATGAAGTAACTCATGGAGCCAGGAAGGTCATAATAAAATAAGGTTATGATTGATTTGATTAATACAAGGCATTTTTTAAATAGCAAGGCATCCTAAAAGATAATTGTATATATTTTTGAAGGTTGGCTTTGAACTTGGAATATGGAAGTGGAGTCCTATATGAGAATCCTTTTTTCATTAAAGATATTTGAGAATCTATGCTGGTCAATAACGATCTTCCTTTCTTCTTCTTCTTCTTCTTCTTAATTAGGCTACCTAGCTAAAATTTCTTCATCATACTCTCATACTTCTCGATCCGATAAAAAATAAACTTAAAATTAGACTCTCTCTCTTTCTCTTTCTCTCTTACACACACACTCTCTCTCTCTCTCCCACCCCCCTCTAGTTTTTCTGTCTATGTGTATTTTTAATTAATTGTGCTCTTTACAAAGTTAGATGTTGTAACACCAATCATATTCATCATCACATGCTATGATAAAATATCTTCGTATGAGTTAGCTTTAAAATGGTAACCTTATCTTTAGTAGACATCATACTTCGATAAATCCATCAAATAAATTCATCAATTATCAATATATATATACATATAACCAAAATTTGATGCAAAAAATCTTTTTTTTTTATTTTTTTTTGTCGGTTGAACAAAGTTTAGCACTTTATAAGAATTAGAAAATTCCTACCGGAGTAACTCTATTTGTCTCAATTAGCACTATATTGCTGGCCATCATAATTGATGATTTCTTATATTTTTCTAGATATTATTTGTAATCAACCAATCATCTCAAATCCTCAAAAAAAAAAAAAAAGAAAAGAAAAGAAAAAATTGCCTCTCTAAATTTGCCGATGAGCCAAAATCCACATCAAGACAAAATTTAACATAAGAATCTTGAGATAATCAAACTAGTTTCTCACACTGCACATGCCAATTGGCCTGGATCCCGGTGAGAAAGAAGAGTCCGCATCTCTCCTGTACCGAACTCCATCATCTACTTCCCAATCCAACGTCCGGTCAAAGTCCGCCAACCTAATAAACCAAGGTTTGAGACACGACCAAAACGTGCACATGTTCCAATCCCAGTCTCCTCCACAGACACGCCACTATTGCTTCACGCCGGTCCTTTCTTTCATCCCGAGTCCTGTTGTCCCTCCATCATGCTTTAATTGTCGTGCCCCTACAGATACAAGTGCGAGATCCCTCTCCCATGGGAAGCTTCGAGTGATTCGTCTTATCCGAGGGAGCAGGTTGATTAAACTGGTGTCGAAGGAGCGGGGAGAGGAGAGCGGGCGGCTCGTGGGTTGAAGCGGGCGCGGCTTGCTTGAGTCTCCCGCACGGCGCCGACAGTGGGGCCCCCCGCACCGAAACGGGACGAGGGGGATGACCTCGGCGATGATGGGAGGATAAGGGCCAAAAACTATGACCCGACGTTTGTTATTTCATTATAAATGCCGGACTCTTTTTTAATCTTTTTAGTGTTTTCCTTTTTTTCTTTTTTTGCTTAATCTTAAAGGCCAGAAGGGTGCGGCTTTCATTAGGGGTTAGGTTGGAGTGGGTCCCACCCAGATCACGACGCTTCCACCCTTGTGCTTGATTAGCGGTGAGACTTATTCCTTATTTATTTTTAAACCCGTTTGAGATAAACATAAGAGATGGGATAACACATTTTTATCCTGGGATAGATCCGTGGTCCCTTGGGTTCTCTAGATCCGGGGTAATTCTCGTATTTAATCCCACTCGCATCTGTGAAATGACCAAAAAAACCTCTTTATTTCTTTGATACAATGGTCCTATTGTTAAGGGAAGGATACCCCCCCCCCCCCCCTTTAAATACCACCAACCCCTTTAAGTTCTGCTAAAAACGAACGGATACCACGTCATTTCGTACAAATAGAAAGAATTTTACCAGCGTGGTAAGCTTTAATTAACAAAAGGTGATGACAAAGATGAGAGTAATTTTAACTTTTCATCCAAATATTCTCTTTCTGTAAGTTGTACCTTGATACGGTATAATCCTTAGATGGGGATAAAATTGGTTTGTCCGAACAAGTTTAAATGCTTTTACCAAGAAAAAAAAAAAAACATTCTCTGCCAAAAAAAAAAAAAAAGTTTAAATGCTAATCCCACCTTAAATATCCCATTCCCATCCTGAAAAAAAAGAAAAATGACAACCATGGCTTATCCTAGTTAATATCCAGGCTCGTCGGACCATCATTGATGGTTCAGTCAACCGAGGGATAAATGGGAATTGGCGACTATCTCCAGGACTAGAGTTATGCCTACTTTCAAGTTATACCCACCCAAAATAGGTGACGTTGTCTTAGATGCCCAACCACCATAGCTATGCCTGTAACAAATAAAGGTCATGGTAAAAAACCAAGGTTTGGAGTTTTTTTTGTGATATATTTTGGTCAATCTAGGAAGGTTGGTGCCACTTGGATCAAGCAAGCATATTTTGTGTTTTCCGAGCAATGACAAAATTATTGTTGCCAACCACTCCAGATGAGTTGGCTTGGCACAATGTGTCTTCTAAAGTGGATGTTATATGCTTGGTTCCTTATGAAATTATTTTGATTAATTTTTGAGTAAGTAACACTAGGCACTAGGGGTGCCCATTTTTGTGCAAAAGATGGTGCGAGGGGATTGATATGATTTGTGGAATCAGTGAGACACATGAAAGAGTGGTGGAATAAGAAGCTGCCATGACAATATTACCAAAGCATGAGAAACTTTTTGGTGCACTAACAATTGTCCCAAAGATATTTTCCTTTCTAAACGCGTTTATAATGTAGAAGGAATGATTAATGCTATTTGTGGCACAATCCAAAGCATGATTACAGCCTAGCAAGGTGGAATTTAGAGGTTGTCTAAGACATGTCGGTGCTCACCTAGACGAAGCTAAGATATTGTTGGGCTGAGTTATCTGGATCATGTTAGCCAGTTCTCTATCTTCGGTCATGATCATGTTAGGCAAAATAATAGATAAAATTTTTGTGGAGGAGTGGTTGTGAACAGCGATCCCCCTTTTTCTCTGCAGAAGTACAGAGAAGCCCCTTCCCACCATTCTGACCTATTAAGGGATTTGACCGATGCTGAATGTAGTTTGCCTATCGAGCCATCTACTAGAGAACCTAATCCCCAAAAAAGAACGAGTTTTGTTTATGAAATGAGTTTGGACAACCAAAGTTTACAAAAGGAGCCACCAATTGGTTTAGTATAGTTGTCAGATCTAATCCATTTTGTACTATAATGTTTTCACATCAAAGTGCAAAACAAATTCAACGCACTGATTCTCACTGAACAGCAGACCATCCACTTCTGTTCTTCTCTTGATGAATAGCCT
The DNA here is from genome assembly GCF_000442705.2 of Elaeis guineensis. NCBI lineage: Eukaryota > Viridiplantae > Streptophyta > Magnoliopsida > Arecales > Arecaceae > Elaeis > Elaeis guineensis. Next base: position 174,782,862 of record NC_025993.2, on the reverse strand, counting down.
TTGGCTCCTCTGCTTCAACCCAAAAAAAAAGTAAAAAGAAAAAAAGAAAGAAAAGAAAACAGTAGACAATCCACTATTGCTCACCCAGAACAAGCTAAGATTTTGTTGGGCTGTGCTATCTTGAATTCATTTGACAAAAAGGAAAACGAGTAGATATTTGCATCTACTTTGACGTGCGGATGTCTGTTTTGCTTCTAGATGGTAGATGTTGCTAACTTTGCACCTTTCTCATGAATTTTAAGGACAAACATCGGTTAGATTTTAGGCCTCGCTATGACCTTTCTTTGAGAGACCATCTCACTTTTTGGTGGGTCACCAACTCCTCGCTTTATAGATGCAACAATGATGTATGGTAAACTGGTAATAGACGTCTCTGATATTTGTGGTCCAGAGTACGAAAAGCATACACTCTATTCCATTCTGGTTGATGTAGTGGCTAACCACAAGCTTGCACGATGACATGTCTCAATCATTGGATCAATATAAAGTATCTCCAATTTATTACTGGATAATAGCATGATGTGTTGCTACTCAATAACAACCAGCTTCTATATTGCTAAGAACTAACTTTGTGATTCGATATAACAGCAGGATGATAGAATTAATTTTGATAGTTATAACTTGATGGTGGAGGTGATACTTAAAAGGAAAATATCTACAAATTAATTCGAAATTGCAAGAGAAATATTTTTGAAAACTTATTAGGTTTTATAAATAGAACAAAATTTCCAAAAGAAAGGAAAGTTGTTCGTAAAATACACAAAGTCATAATGGTACATCCATAAAAGTGCAAGCAACCTTGTGCTACAGCATTGGCCTACAGAAAGACTTAGAACTACGTGGGGTTGAGGTCAGTTCAGTCTCCCTTGTTGAAGGTAGCCATGTCCATCTTAAAAATACTGCTAAGTGGAAGCAAGAAAGATGAAATGACGTTATGTACATTTTGTGATCAGAGTATCTCTGCTATGGAATGGAACGGCGGAATTAGGTGCCAGTTTATCAGGTCATGGCTCCTTCAAATCTTAAGACTACTTGCCTTTCATCTCTACAACCTAAAGAATATAGGTAAATTATTCACCAAAACCAGAAAAGAATATAGGTAAATTTGGACTATTGTTTGCTGTTTTGGTCTAATTTTTTCTTGGTCGATGAACCGAAATCTTAGTATTTTTGGAACCAAACCATATCGTATCTTTAGAAACTTATCCAAATGTTATGGCTTAATAATCATATACTATAGAAGACAACGGGAAGAGCCTATAACACTCAATCATGATCATGGTTTTTATATTGTGTTAGGTAGCCACAATCAACGGGCATAACATCTATTGTTTCCCTTTTTTTTTTTTTTTTCCCCCTTTTCTCCATAGTCAATATAAACTAATACATCGACTATATCAATATAGTTCTAGCATATTGTTTTACCATCTTCTTGTACTTTTGCTTGAAACAACTGATTGCCAAGACAAATTATGATGGCAGAAGGAAAAGAATATATTAGCTGATATGCTGATATCTTTTTGCTATTGGCCACTTGCCAGTGTTGCTAACATCTCAGAGTTTAATTACCTTGATCACAATCTGCAACTCCAAAAACAAAGGGTGGAAGATAAGAAACCAAAAGTCCACTCTAAACCACAAGGACGTCAATTATTGGATGAGGTTCATGGCAACCTGAGAAGATGGAGAACTATGAGAGAATTATGTTTGTATTCATTGCAGATGCCCTGTTACGTCTGGAATAAGCATTGTAAACGAGGATGCAAATTAAGAGAAGATATCACATTATATAACTTATCCAGAACATGTTGCAAAGATTGACGATTATTATATTATGTAAAAGGGCTACCCAAAACTTTCAAAAACTCCATTGGGCAAAACCCTTAAACTTGTTGTAATGTCCTTCTCTTCAGTTTGCACCACAAACCATTTTTAGTGTGAATGGTTGCTCCTGTGACCGGTTCAACTTCATCTGGCGATCCTTTCAACTCAATATCGTACTTCTGTAATAGCATAGCCAATGCTATGGTTGATTCCAAGAGTGCAAACTGGTCACCAACACATTTGCGTGGCCCACCACCAAAGGGAAGAAAGGCAAAATCAGCAATTATCTGATCACATGTAACACTAGGTATCAGTTAGAAGCCTTGCACTAGTAAAGCAAAAGGAAAATCTCTAAGAAGGGCTTGTGGTAGACCTCATTCGGGTACATTGCTCCAGGACTTCGGTCAGGATCAAAGCCTGCCCATCCATCAATGCCTTCGCTTTTCTTTGTGACTAGGAATCTCTCTGGTTCAAATTCATTTGGTCGCTCCCAAAAATATGGTGATCTGTGGAGGTTATATACCTGGAGATACAAAAGTATATACCTGGAGGTTATATACTTGAGTAAATACAAGTTACTCAAGAAGACCACAATAGAACCAAATAAAGACTCATCTGAATAAAGTAAATGCACTCTTAGAGATTGCCTTAACCAAGAATTTGAAAATACTGATATTCCACCATTATGGTTTTTTTTTTTTTTTTAATAATGCATTGCCTTGATGTGGTGCTGATAACTCTTTAACAAATGGGAACATATGCACCGGCTGTTGAAAAAACTGAAGATAGAATAGAGGCTAGCAATGCAAACAAAAATGTTGCAAACCTAAGGCATTGAACAGGCTAAAACCCAGCTGCAAGAATTGTATGGTGGTCCACCAGAAAGAATTTTGAGAAATATTCATGTGAAACAACTTGCATACAATGTGGGATCAAAGAAACTTTCCAACATACACACTAGCATTTAAATTAGGCTATAGTTGGGCAGCACATCCAAACTTATTTTCAGTTCAAGTGTTCAACACCTTCCTCTTCCACCTAACATAGCAGCATCTTCCTCAAGCACGAAATTAAGTGCAAATCTATACTTTTGCACCCTTAAAATATATTTGGTAATTATAAGAAATATAATGCAATGCTTTTTTCTAGGATATGCATGCATATAAGTTTCTCTGCAGGCTCCAGAATTGCCATCCTGTGCGCCAACAGACACATTATACCCACCATTGGAAGGTGTCATGCCCATGAATCAGTTTTCCTTGGAAATGATACATGTATGAGCTGATTGAATAGCTTTACAAGGACATATCTAAAGGCAGATCAGGACCCGCCTATTGTTGAGGAGGAGTCTATTTTCTGTTTACAAGCTTTCTCCCCTTCACTTATCTTCCTTGTTCTACATAATTTTTTTGTTCTCTAATATTCTATCTAATTTTCACAGATTGAGCGTATAAATTTATCCTACAATATTTGATACCAATTTAGGAGTTAACTAGGCATAAACTGTAATTAGGTATGGTTCAACATTTTGGATAGGTGAGTAGACATGTATACAACATAAGCAAATTCGGAGTAAAGAGTTAAAAAAAGAGGCTAAGACCCACCATTCTGACACCAAAGGTGGCCCTTCATAGACTGCCCACTAGCTGGGTGGTTGCCACCCAGCTTCAACTTGTAAGTGGTTCCACATCTGAACCTGGTGAAGGGTTTCCTGGGGTTTTAAAATTCAAACAGAAGTAATTTTATGGATGGCAATCTGATGCAGTTTGGCAAGGGGCATCTTCCAAGGTGTAGTTTGTGGACATGTTTATTGCAGTTTCCAGCATGGTTCATAAACGTGCTGATTGCATGGTTTTTTGAGCTCTCAAGTGCAATCCAAATGTAGTTGTTGTTTGAACTCAGGATGCGGCCAGTTGGAGTGGGGTAGTGGAATTATATAGCTTGATATGTACACAGCCTATGGACACATGGAATAGAAAAAATAGTAATGGCTAATTGCATGACAAAAGAACCAAATGCTAAGAGATGGGATACAAAATCAAATCATGAACCAGCTGACAATAGAAAAAGGTGTCATCTAACATGAGGTGAAATCGTAGAACATTCTAGAGGCAATTGATTGCATATTAACATGCCACTGATAATGAGTTTTAAGCCATGTTAACATCATTTACCCCTTTGATTCCACTACCGAAATGTTACACAAAGTAAAATTTACATGACACATGGCAATTGGAGTATGATCTACAGAAGAGATTAAAATGTTGACGATTCAGATGTGACAAGTCAGACCTGAATTGAAATTTGGTCCTTTAATCACGTAAGGACCAATTCTTTAACATAAGGAGCTCTCTTTACTTGTTCAAGGAACCTACTTAAATTAGAAGAGTTCGATATCCTTAGTTGTATAAAGGAGTGAAATAATGCTTTTATTAAACATCAATAGGAAGAGCGTTAATAATTTTCCACCAATATATGTTAATCAAAACCAAAGAATATTGCACAGAATTTTAATACAACAACATCTATTAACAAATAATCAACTTACAGAAAGAAATATATCAGTGCCCGCTGGAATTTTATATCCATTTTCATCACCCTTGTATCCTCCTGAATAATACAATTATATGTGCATGGTTAGTTCAAAAGTGAAAGAAAACCTACTAGAAAAATGGAAAACAATAATGTTTCATGTGAATATTTAACATAAGCATGGAGAAATATGGAGTCAAATTCTCATTGATGAAGCTATGTTGATCCTAGAACTTCATAATTTTAATTGAAAAAAAAATGATATACACACTTAGACTAGAAACATCATACTGCATGAAAGAAAAAAAGGCTGCCTCAGTAAGGCCATCAAAATTTTATGTAAAGAGTGCATTGGCATTTGAGAATTGAGATTCATGATCCAATAGCAAATATAGTGTTACCACATCTAAAAACAAATCTACTCGCCAAAATTAGATTTCTCTCACAATGCTCAACCTGTTTCAATTTTCTTAAATCTGTTCTTTTCCTTATGCAAAGTTTCTCTGGCCACAGCGAAGCTTCAAACTACCGACCTACCTATCATGTTCTAATTTGACATATACGGCATCTGTTTTGTTACTTCCCTTCTCTAAATCAATTTCTTTATTTCTGTTTTCCACTTTTCCTCACATGTCCACCTCATTTTTTCTTCCTCTACAAGTTCAAATTCTCTCAGCTGGGGTTTTAGATATATTTCATCTTCCAAGTGTCCATGTGTCCATGGTACAGCACTTGTAAGATTACCCACCTTTTGAGTCCTTATCCCCTTTCGTGCTGCTCTCAGATTGAGACTTCTGTGAACTCCCCAAAGATATCAATTTTTATGCTTCTGCTAGTCACCATCCAAGTGTAACATGAATATATGCTCACTTATTGGTACTGTATGCAGAGCCACCTTGATAGTTTTGATCCAGTTTGCATGGTATTTTTACCCCAAGGTGACAAGCTTGATCATCACCTTGTCTTATCTATAGCTATCAAATGATGCTGATGAAGCCAACACCCTGTACCAGTTTGCAGTGTTTATACCAGATCCTATACCAGTACCCAACAAATACACCCTGCACCATGTGTCAATACAGTTCATACCTCAGTACCAACACTCACTACCGGGGCCAATACCAAGTCTCAGTATGATAAGGTATGCCCCAAATCATCGTAGTATGGTCCAGTGCAGCAACCATAGATGGAACCATATTTTTTTCATCTCCTATGATCAAATTTTTGATAGCACAGCAAATATGGACCAACCCCTTCATCCTCTTCATGAACTGAGTTGAGCTTGCAAGTACCAGTTTATACAGGTCACTTTCCAAGGTCCACGTATAAACTCAGGCCAAGTTTTTGGCATGGCATTGAAGTGATGAAACAATCACATGCTCCATCATATCAAGCTGTTCACGCTTCAGGATATGGGCAAGAGCTTCCTTACTTGTTGATGTGTCAACTTGATTCAATATACTCAAGAGAAGTTGTTTCATTAAGACCCTATGTTTTTGTTGTCAATTTAGCATCTGACGACCTATAGTTGTTACATTTCATTAGGTTCCACTAAACATTGGCTTAGAGACTGCGATGCTGCTCTTCTTGGTGGTCTTTTCTTGAGCTTCCTGCTATTCAGAGTACCAGCACTGTTTTGTGTTAAAGCCAAACATATTTTAGGAAGAGCATCAGAAATGGCTCAATAAGTAGACCACCCCCCCCCCCCCTTCTCTTTTTTTTCCCGTAAGGGAGAAGACATTCATTCATAAGTACAATCAAAAGACAAAAGTTTATGACTGAGCCCCACTACAGCCCTTTACATTAATAAACAAAGGGAGCTAAGTTCCAAAAGTAAGAAGGAAACAAACAGCATATAGATAGTGTTTATCATATAAGAACCAAAAGGTATACAAATATATAAACAACAGACAAAAATATGAGTAATCCATTGAGAATTTGTCATGGAGGAAGAGATGTGTATCATGAAAAATGAGCCAGCCCAAGAACCTGAAGTAAAGAGCAACCCAAACACTGTAGCAATCCATTGAGAAATTGTCATTGAGGAAGAGATGTGTATCATGAAAAATGAGCCAGCCCAAGAACCTGAAGTAAAGATCCACCCAGATACGCTAGCATGAAGAGTTGACAAGATCAAGCAAGCTGTATCATGGATAAGTGCAGGTGTTAAAGTGGAAGCTAAAGAGGAGCCATAGAACCTGTTCTAAGGAAAAGGAGAGTGCCAGAATAGAAGAGAACAAAGACCATCCAAAGTATCAGGCACAAATAGAAGCATATGTTGACTTTCCAAATTGCCTGATACCAATGACCTCCTCTGCAGCGTCAAAGAATATTCCACAATGCAAATAAGATCATCAGTTGGAGACAATATAGGACCATGTAGAGAAGCTGAAGCAACCCAATTCTAAGTGATAATCGACCCTGCAGAATTCAACAACACCAGACATCCTGTGGTCCCACCAAGATGCACTTCCCAACAGGTGCCAAAATTCATTACAGATAGCCCAACAAGGCTCCTTACTACTACTCCAAATGCTCTCTATGCAAGTTTCTCTTTAATTTTTGCTCCCTCTGGTGCATCTTTAGAATTCACTCTAATTGCCCTCAAAATGATTGGTGTGCTACTTGACCCTTCACATTGTCATAAAGTGGTCCCACCGTTCTCTTGATCTTTTTGTTTCCTTGTCCATGGAAATAAAACCTCTTCAATTTTATTTGTTCCATGCAGTTATACTAGATGATTAAGTGCTCAAATCCTATTACAAGCAATACGTACAGTGGATTTATGTTATAAATGAGAAGCTTTGTGCTCATGGAAAAGTTATCTTCCTGTAAAGTAAGTCCCTAGGAGTCATAAGTTGTTCCATAAACTCAAGTCCGTTTTTACTGTCATATGAAATATAACAAGGCTCATTTAACAGCTTGAGGGTTGACATATCGACTGAGGCGAGTGATTAGCAATGACAGCACCTTTGGTATAATGGCAAAGGTATCGGCACCTTACATTGTTATTGTTGTCCATTGTTGCCTCTAATGATATTAATATACTTGCTGAAAATGCAATTGCATGGGGACCACTTCATGAGGTTTACATACAACCATCAACTAGCCTTCCAAAACCACCTCACATCCATTGCCTCAGCTAAGCTATATATGCACTCAACCAATCACAAGCATTTCTGCAGATGTCGTTCTTATTGGAAAATATCATCACTGTGCTCGTTGCAGAAGCACTTTGCCAAAATCACACCTTTACGACTCCATATACTTTCAGACAAAGAACCATGGTCCTCTTTGCTATGTATGAGTTGCCTTTTCCCCCTAAAAGTAAATGCCGCAATAGAAGTACACTTGCAGCATGACCAGTTTGCCTATGCACACCTACAGTACAAGTTATGAAGTTTTATCAAAAGCTTTGTCCCAGTGATGGTGAGCAAGTCAACAATCCTACTATTAACTTATTGATGCTATTTGCAATCATATGAAACCAAATACTGCAGATGTGCAAATGCTAAACAAGTGTCTCATTCCACTCAACATGTAGGCATCTCCCGTATTCTTTGTTGGCCCTAAAGTGCTACAGCTAGAGCTCAAGTCCTTCATTTGGTGAGATACACGTGCTTATTGACTGACATTCCACTGCTAAAATTGTCTTCCAGCAAGATTCTTTAATCAGAAGAAGCAAGATATGTTTCTTGCTCAAATTCTACAGCCAAGTACAATGAAATGCTTCATGATGCTAGAAGGTTATTTTGGCTCAGTTCTGCTCTCTTTAACATGAGCATCACAGATGACACTACCCTATACATATTTAAGTGGTCTATACCGCCGGTAGGTTTTTCATTAGTGCAAAGAACATGTACCAATTGTTAGTTACAGGCTTACAGCCACAGTTTCTATTGAGCTAGTATCACTTACTCCCAACTGCTTGAGCGACTCACAGCATGCTTCACAAAGATGTCCTTTCAGAATTGTTACTCTCAACAATGACCAGCCATGAACTTAAAAGAAATATTAGAGAGAATGCTATACATGGTTGTAACATAATAAGTTATTTGTAACTTACTCAAATGCTACAAGAGAGTGTTTGTGCATATTAAACTGTTCCCCTATTGGATTCTATTTCAAGTTGGCTCTTCTACTAACAATCTACTAACAAATGCCAATCTGCTAACAAATATGCTCAAACATTGTACAAGAAGCTGAAACATTCTCAAACTTAAAGAAGTACCAGGAAGTTTATCTGGTTTAAGTGCACGCCTGATAAGTAAAGGAGGCTGAGGGTATAGACGAAGAGCTTCAACAATGATGAGTCGTATGTAACTGAAAAAATGGTAAACTATGAGAAATATTATATAGTTTTATCATACTTATTTTACACATCATGTTTTTTTAATCTGTACTGCATATACTATTGATTCTAAAGGCACAAGCTTACAGAGACCAATAAATTTAACGAGCATGAAACCATGCAAAGACTCTCAGATTCAAAACTCCATTAAAATTAACAAATAAAAGATTGAACAAAAATTATTAAGAGTTATATTGGTAGTTAACATATTATATATTGGAACAAACAGACAACAATATTCTAGCCATTTCAACACTTAAAAATCATGAGAGATTTATTGACCTACTCCAATCTTTTAAGGCATTCCAGAGTCATTTTCTGTTGACCAAGTAAAGAATCAACCTCCGCCTGAGCCTTTCTCATCTTGGAGGGGTTCTGCAACACAGAACAGATGCTAATATTTAAAAAAGAACGTACACCAATTCTAAAAGAATGACATTTACATAAGCTCAAGCAATCTGGTCTCTTAAACTACCGCAATAAAATTGATAGTTATGCAAATTCAGTCACTTCAACATGCACGTACCTGGGCAAGTAGAAAAGCAGCCCATGTAAGAACAGCAGCAGTTGTTTCATGTCCCGCAATAAGCATGGTCATGAGATCATCTCTAAGCTGTTGCAAGCAGAAAGGCTTTGTAAGATGAAAAATGAAATGGAAACCATGATATATGATAAAGTCTTCCTTCTTTAGGAGGGAAAAGGTGAAGACTTCTAGTAAACTAAATGTAACATAATACAGAGCAAGGGGCAGATTCTACCTGACGATCATCAACATCAGCACCCCGCATATCAACAAGGAACCGCAGCAAACTGACATCCTGCAAATTTAGCCATGAATATAGCACCCAATTTTACCTAGATTATATGAGCTTCATGAATCCTCAAACTGACATTTTTTTTCTTGTTTCTAAATCATAAAATAACATAGGTAATTTCAAAATAAAAAGCCAAACAACCTTTAGAGATGAATAATCTCTTTGTTGAAGATTCTCAACATCAGCTTCCTGCCATGGCACAAGAAGATCAATTTTACCCCCAAAACAAAAAGATTGGCATACAAGTGATACATAAAACAGGAACTCAAAAAATAGGTTGAGAATGACTAAACTTTTCTTATTGAGAGAAGCACATATACATTGAGCAAAAACTACACTAGAAAAAAGTGCAAAATATAACAAACAAACTTCATACATATATCGATCATAAAAAGAGAAAACAGGTTCATATGCAGAATAAGAGAGCACACAGGCTTATATAATGTGTCCAGCCCTTGACCCTATGATGAACCATAAAATAAGAGACTTGCTAGAAGAAAGACATTCGGGGGATGCAAACTAAAGATAGGTGCACCAGGAGAGAAGCAACATAACGGAACTAGAAAGCAAATTACAGTACAGCTATATCTGATTAGGTGTGGCCAAGATGCTTCATATGACGACCCAAGATATTGGCTCAAGGACACACGATCAATGATAAGAGAACATATGCACAAGAAGACACCTATTTAGCTGATACATCAAAGAGATGTCAGTGCAGAGTCAATTGTAAATCTATGCAGAGTCAATTGTAAGTTTGTAACCAATGAAACAACATGCTATTGCAAAAGGAAACCAGACAGATGGTCAAATACGACGAGTTGGTGTTCTTAATACAGCAAATATATATATATATATATATATATATATATATATATATATATATATATATATATATATTTGGGTTTTCATAGGCTATGGAATACAGATATAACATGATATGGATAAGTCAATTTGGTGAGTCTTGAACAAACAATATACTTTAACATCCATAAAACTACATTATTTAGTCATTATTCGAATCAATAGACCAAGTCCATACTCCACACAATGATATCAAGGTTACAAACTCTAAAATTAACCATATATCATTCAAAGGTCAAGATTCATCAAAGGATGAGGAGGAGATTGCAAGAAAGAAAGAGAGCAGAAAAAGAAAGCCTTCTTCCTTATGCCTAAAGGCACCCTTATCTGAATTTTCCAAATACTTAGAATATGTATCCAATATACATCTCAGACATACAGGAAAAGTACCAGTATTCAATACATATTGGATACAAACACAGGATGCAATTAAAAGTGTGATAATCCGGCCCAATTGGGCCCAAAACCAGCCCACAAAGCCCACCAGAAAAAAAAAAAAAAAAAAAAAACAGAGCAGGGAGGAAGACTCCCGATCGGAGTCTTCCTCTTCCCCGTCTCCGATTGAAAATCGGAGTCCTAGGGCCATTAAAAGACCCTAGGACAAGCTCTATAAGAACCCCCTCTTCTCCTCTAAGTGTAGATCCTTTGGTCACCGACGATCGCCGGAGTTTTTCTCCGATTTTTCCGTTTGAAGCCGCGGTCCCTCGATCTGTGCTCGCCGCGATTTCTCACCGGAAACCTCACCGAAGTCGAAGGTAAGCCCCGGCCCTCCTTCCTCTCTTCCTTCCCCTCCTTCTCATGGCTTCGTGCACCCTCGTCGGCCGTCGGGATCGTTGGAAAAATTGATGAAAAAGCGAGACCTTGTTCTGCCCTGTTCGGTCGAGCCATTTCCTCCTCTTTTCGGGCCACCGGCACCACCGCCCGTGGTGCCACACCCCTGTAGCATGACCCCCACCTCCCGACCTTCCTTCTCCGAGGGTTATGGCCGTCGGTGATCGGTCAATGATCGGAGAAATTCAAGAAAAGGGATCGGGTTCCCTGTTTTCCGATTTTTTTTATAAAACTCCTGCCGGCCGAGCCTCACTGTCGGCGATCTCTTGCCCCCGCCGTCGGCTGCCACTGTTGGACCTCCAGCCATACCGCAGTACCTCGCCGGAGCACGAGCCACCAAGTTTTCCCCCGCCTCGTGTCCCTCCTCTGTTTCGGCCCAATGAAAGCCCGGGAAGAAGAAGAAAAGAAAAGAAAAAAAAAAGGAAAAAAGGAAAAAGAAAAGAAAAAAAAGAAAAAGAAAAGAAAAGAAAATGCAAAATAGAAAAATAAAATAAATAAATAAATAATAAGAAAAGAGAAAATTTTCCTCTCTCCCCTCTTTTTCCTCTTTCTCTCTCTTTCTCTCTCTCTATTGTCTCTTTCTAAAAAGAAAAAGAAAAAGAAAAAGAAAAAGAAAATATATATATATATATAATAAAAAAATATATATATATGAGAGAAAGTTTTTCTCATCTCTCTCTTAAGTCTTTCTCTCTCTAGAATTAGACTTTCTCTCTCTACCTTCTCTCTACATTTTCTCTCTCTAAATTTTCTTCCTGTTTTCTCTCTCTAGACCTTTCTCTCTCATTATGGATTTCGTCTCTCTAGGATCATTCTCTCTCTCTGATTACATCACAGACCCTAGGATAAACTTGAGATGAAAATATGATGATCTGGGACTGCTCCGAAATTCGTGCAGTAGATCGGATCCCGATCCGATTCTTTTTCAAAATTGATAACATCGATCATGATAAATCCATATTAAGTCATCCTGATATAACCTCTGATGATCTCAATCATGATTGCCACTTTTAAAGGATACGAAGATTCTCTCTCCACTTTCTCTCTCTACTTTCTCTCTCATGACCGACTTTCTCTCTCTAAAAAAAAAAAGATCTATGAATCCTGTATCGAGTCATGCCTTCATCTTTTAGAAGCTTATATTGACTCTAACAAGATGATCTGAAGTTGCTTTGATATCCGTGCTGTATGTCAACCTCATCTGATCGTATCAAAGATCTTTCAAATTTATTATTAAAGAACCCTATTGATTGATCTTGACTTTAATTCGATCTGTGCCTCACGATTTCTTGATCAAGTCACTTGAATCTGACTCTCAGATCAAAGATCCTAAATTGCCCTGGTATCTGGATGGTTCGACACATTCGGTCAACGATCCTCTTTCCTTATGATTTAATCTTATTATATTTATGGAATAGAATTTGATAATGATTTGATATTTTAAATAGGATTAGCTGATTCTTCTAACAAAGTCTAAAGATCTAAGATGAAAGAGGTAAGTAGATCCTATGCTCCTTATTTATTTTTAAATGATCATGTTTTTATGCAAAGAATTGCTATTGATGAAATCATAATTTTTCATAAAATAAGGATCGGCATATGTGATATGAAAAACCATGTTTTATTATGAGCATTGATTTCATGAATATGTCTTATGAAAATAGCATGATTATGAAGCACGAATTTCATTGTTTTTCCAATCTATGTATATGTATGCTTTAAGAAAAAGATATAAAGATTTCAAAGGCTCTCAGATGGCTATGAATGAATCCCTTCGGGAAGGTCGACATCCGGAGCTAGCATCCACACGAAACATGGCCCTGCCAGCGGGTATAAAGTTGGCACATGAATTAAGAACTCTGTCGATTAAGAAACATGGCCCTGTCACGGGTACAATAGTGACCTTAGCACGAATATCTGTGAGCAATATTTTGAAACATGACATGAATACAAGATGAAAATGATTTACGATTCATGATTGTGAAATATACATGATTTATGCATGCATGATGAATTTATAACTTGTTTTGTTATATGCTCTATGAAATGCTTTATTTTGTATTATTTATTATTTTCTAAATATTGCATTATCATGAAAAACTTATGCTTGATCCGATAAGGAAGTGCAAGTTCTACTTACTGGGCTAGTGTAGCTCATATTCTTTTTATTTTCTTTTTGTTTGAACAGAAAAATAAGGTTATGATCGACAAAAGGAATCCAAGCTTGAAGATCGGCATAGCAAGCTGAAAAATTTGACAACAGAAGTTTAATTTATTTTATAATCATGAATTTGTAGTTATTTATGAATGTTGAGATTCGGGTTAGTACTTGCTTTTGGATTTAGATGCTCTGAACCCATATTGGTTCGATTATTTGATGAATAATAGAATTGAATCTTTTTATTTGACGGATTTTAGATGATTATGATGAATTGGCTTCGTGTTATCGTGGGCTCCATCTCTCGGTAGCATGGCCGTGTTATGTCCCGGATTTGGGGCGTGACATTTTATGGTATCAGAGCTTAGGTTATAATCTTTGGGGATTATGATATAAATGATATAAATGATTAGGATATGATAGAATAATATCAGAGCTTAGGTTTAAGATCATTGAGATTATAAAGTGATATCAAAACCTTACGTATGATCAATAGGATATGACCGAGTGGAGTATAATGGATAACATCAGAGCTTAAGATTATGATCATTAAGGACGTGATAGAATGATATAAAGTTTAGATCATGATCACTGGAAAATATGACTTAAGTGGTATTTGAGTTTAAGATTAGTATTATTCGAGATTGTGACTTTAATGATATTTGAACTTGAGGCTAAGATCATGAGGAACATGATAGATATAAAAGAAATGATTCAATAATTTGATTTCGAATCAATAGGTATTATGATGAAATTTATGTATAAATGGCATATGATGTCTATAATAGAATTGACGAGTTATATCTTAGATTTCAATCAGCAAGGTTGACCTGAGTACGGGAAGTGTTGACCCTAGAATGAAGTGGGAGGTATTGATATATTATGTTAGGTAAATTTGATGACATTGGAATACTAAATCTATACGGATAAAGGACATGATAACTTTGCTGATTTTGATGTTAATTTCTTTGCAAAGAAAAAGTTGGTTTGGAAGTTGTCTAAATGATTGTAAAGTAAATCGAAGGTTAACTCAAATTAATTCTAGACATATTGGATTCTCGAGGAGTAGTGAAACTTATGTAATAAGTTCAAACATAGAAGGTGGATGAAGATTTAATTTTGATGTGCTATGTCTAAGAGATAGTAATAACAAGAAAATCTTAAATTTTATCCTAAATTATATATGAAATCTGAAAGTTGAATCTATCTTTGGTTGATTTAATATACAAAGATATTTTTATTTTTTTTATAGATTTAGATAACTTGGTAAATTGAGATCAGAGTGCGCAGCAAAAGCGTGGTGGTCTGAATTGATTAGAAATATTAATCCTTTAAAGCAAAAGATATTATGAAATACGTTAGTTGTAAATAAGAAAGGATTTTACTGATTGATAATAAATGGATGCTAGAAAAAAAAAAAAAATTTCCTCCGAATTATTGATCAAAAAGAGCAAGTTCTAAGACGGCGTATCATTCTGTATGTAAAGATTCATTGGAGTAATCATGAAGAGAAAGAGGCCACTTGGGAGCTTGAAGATGATATGAAGACGAGATATCCGCACTTATTTAAAAATGAAGGTATGTTAAATTTCGAGGACAAAATTTTTTTTAAGGGGGGTAGAATGTGATAATCCGACCCAATTGGGCCCAAAACCAGCCCACAAAGCCCACCAAAAAAAAAAAAAAAAAAAAAAACAGAGCAGGGAGGAAGACTCCCGATCGGAGTCTTCCTCTTCCCCATCTCCGATTGAAAATCGGAGTCCTAGGGCCATTAAAAGACCCTAGGACAAGCTCTATAAGAACCCCCTCTTCTCCTCTAAGTGTAGATCCTTTGGTCACCGACGATCGCCGGAGTTTTTCTCCGATTTTCCCGTTTGAAGCCGCGGCCCCTCGATCTGTGCTCGCCGCGATTTCTCGCCGGAAACCTCACCGAAGTCGAAGGTAAGCCCCGGCCCTCCTTCCTCTCTTCCTTCCCCTCCTTCCCATGGCTTCGTGCACCCTCGTCGGCCGTCGGGATCGTTGGAAAAATTGATGAAAAAGCGAGACCCTGTTCTGCCCTGTTCGGTCGAGCCATTTCCTCCTCTTTTCGGGCCACCGGCACCACCGCCCGTGGTGCCACACCCCTGTAGCATGACCCCCACCTCCCTACCTTCCTTCTCCGAGGGTTATGGCCGTCGGTGATCGGTCAATGACCGGAGAAATTCAAGAAAAGGGATCGGGTTCCCTGTT
This sequence comes from Elaeis guineensis, assembly GCF_000442705.2. NCBI lineage: Eukaryota > Viridiplantae > Streptophyta > Magnoliopsida > Arecales > Arecaceae > Elaeis > Elaeis guineensis. The sequence continues at coordinate 174,767,258 of NC_025993.2, read as the reverse complement.
TTCCGATTTTTTTTATAAAACTCCTGCCGGCCGAGCCTCACTGTCGGCGATCTCTTGCCCCCGCCGTCGGCTGCCACTGTTGGACCTCCAGCCATACCGCAGTACCTCGCCGGAGCACGAGCCACCAAGTTTTCCCCCGCCTCGTGTCCCTCCTCTGTTTCGGCCCAATGAAAGCCCGAGAAGAAGAAGAAGAAAAGAAAAGAAAAGAAAAAAAAAAGAAAAAAAAGAAAAAGAAAAGAAAAAAAGAAAAAGAAAAAGAAAAGAAAAGAAAATGCAAAATAGAAAAATAAAATAAATAAATAAATAATAAGAAAAGAGAAAATTTTCCTCTCTCCCGTCTTTTTCCCTCTTTCTCTCTCTTTCTCTCTCTCTATTGTCTCTTTCTAAAAAGAAAAAGAAAAAGAAAAAGAAAAAATATATATATATAATAAAAATATATATATATATGAGAGAAAGTTTTTCTCATCTCTCTCTTAAGTCTTTCTCTCTCTAGAATTAGACTCTCTCTCTACCTTCTCTCTACATTTTCTCTCTCTAAATTTTCTTCCTATTTTCTCTCTCTAGACCTTTCTCTCTCATTATGGATTTCGTCTCTCTAGGGTCATTCTCTCTCTCTGATTACATCACAGACCCTAGGATAAACTTGAGATGAAAATATGATGATCTGGGACTGCTCTGAAATTCGTGCAGTAGATCGGATCCCGATCCGATTCTTTTTCAAAATTGATAACATCGATCATGATAAATCCATATTAAGTCATCCTGATATAACCTCTGATGATCTCAATCATGATTGCCACTTTTAAAGGATACGAAGATTCTCTCTCCACTTTCTCTCTCTACTTTCTCTCTCATGACTGACTTTCTCTCTCTAAAAAAAAAAGATCTATGAATCCTGTATCGAGTCATGCCTTCATCTTTTAGAAGCTTATATTGACTCTAACAAGATGATCTGAAGTTGCTTTGATATCCGTGCTGTATGTCAACCTCATCTGATCGTATCAAAGATCTTTTAAATTTATTATTAAAGAACCCTATTGATTGATCTTGACTTTAATTCGATCTGTGCCTCACGATTTCTTGATCAAGTCACTTGAATCTGACTCTCAGATCAAAGATCCTAAATTGCCCTGATATCTGGATGGTCCGACACATTCGGTCAACGATCCTCTTTCCTTATGATTTAATCTTATTATATTTATGGAATAGAATTTGATAATGATTTGATGTTTTAAATAGGATTAGCTGATTCTTCTAACAAAGTCTAAAGATCTAAGATGAAAGAGGTAAGTAGATCCTATGCTCCTTATTTATTTTTAAATGATCATGTTTTTATGCAAAGAATTGCTATTGATGAAATCATAATTTTTCATAAAATAAGGATCGGCATATGTGATATGAAAAATCATGTTTTATTATGAGCATTGATTTCATGAATATGTCTTATGAAAATAGCATGATTATGAAGCACGAATTTCATTGTTTTTCCAATCTATGTATATGTATGCTTTAAGAAAAAGATATAAAGATTTCAAAGGCTCTCAGATGGCTATGAATGAATCCCTTCGGGAAAGTCGACATCCGGAGCTAGCATCCACACGAAACATGGCCCTGCCAGCGGGTATAAAGTTGGCACATGAATTAAGAACTCTGTCGATTAAGAAACATGGCCCTGTCATGGGTATAATAATGACCTTAGCACGAATATCTGTGAGCAATATTTTGAAACATGACATGAATACAAGATGAAAATGATTTACGATTCATGATTGTGAAATATACATGATTTATGCATGCACGATGAGTTTATAACTTGTTTTGTTATATGCTCTATGAAATGCTTTATTTTGTATTATTTATTATTTTCTAAATATTGCATTATCATGAAAAACTTATGTTTGATCCGATAAGGAAGTGCAAGTTCTACTTACTGGGCTAGTGTAGCTCATATTCTTTTTGTTTTCTTTTTGTTTGAACAAAAAAATAAGGTTAGGATCGACAAAAGGAATCCAAGCTTGAAGATCGGCATAGCAAGCTGAAAAATTTGACAACAGAAGTTTAATTTATTTTATAATCATGAATTTGTAGTTATTTATGAATGTTGAGATTCGGGTTAGTACTTGCTTTTGGATTTAGATGCTCTGAACCCATATTGGTTCGATTATTTGATGAATAATAGAATTGAATCTTTTTATTTGACGGATTTTAGATGATTATGATGAATTGGCTTCGTGTTATCGTGGGCTCCATCCCTCGGTAGTATGACCGTGTTATGTCCCGGATTTGGGGCGTGACAAAAAGTATCCGTGCTTCCTCAGTTCTAGAATTCAGCTCGCATACACAGTCCAGGCAATTTAAACATAGGGCCTGATGTAATCAGTACAGGAACATAATGTATCTTAAAACTGGAAAAATAAATTAGACAACCTGGATAAGAAATGGGGTACGGAAATTGGATGCACAAGAAATGTTCTTTCTATGATCTACATGCAGATGTCTAGGTAAACAAACATAGCATCATTGTGGTGTCAGGCAGTGAGCACAAAGACGCCCAGTGACATCATTTGGGATATGTCTGCCACATAAACAAGGATCATTGTGTGCGTAGACATATTAATAATCAAATATTATGAAAATTGTAGACAAGACAGATACTCAAACAAAGGCAATATGATCAGAATTATAGGGTTCAATAAATATTTATTAGGAAATTGTCCATATATATATATTTACCATCAGAAGCAAGTCACATATATATGCATGCGTGCATTGTCGCATAGACAGGTTTTTCATTTTGCATCTGATAAAGAGTCAGGTTCAGAATCAGATTTGAATGCTTGGCTTTATTTATTTGATTTTGATTCACATCCATGTAATTTTTGACCCAAATCCAACTTGCTGATTGGTCTACTGACCATTTGCATTAGCATTTCAAACAAATAAAGTTCTGCATCATTGTTACAACTGCATTATTTTGCACATTTTAAGAGATCTGCTAGATTCTCCCTTTTTTTCAATACATTTTCACTATTGTTCGGTCTTATCTTTCTCTTCTTTTTCAATTTCTTTTTCTGGTTCTGGATATCCAACCTCCCCGTGACTTAGTTCTGTTCTCCTCCTTCTGACATTGAATTTCTTCCTACACAGACTGATGTTATATCTTGACCTCATGGTATTTAATTTTTGCCTAAATCATTCCTTGTGCATATCATGCCACTACATCTTTCTAGTGGAGATATGTGAATGAAAGGAAAACTTCCTCTAAAATTCAAAATTTAAATCCAAATGCATGGGAAGCAGCTTATTCCAATAGTGCTGCTGCGCTAAACAACTTTAGCAGAACAACCATGTGGCATTTCTTTACTTTCTAATAGTATACAAAATTATACTTAATTTTAAAGAATTTCAATTGAACAGTTGAATAACATGAAATCTTGTATGGGAATCTGATTTAGTTTAATTTTATCTGATGAATGATCAAAACAAGCAATAGAGTTTTGGAGCAACTATGGGGGTCATCTGACTGTACCAAAATAAACTTCTTAAACTGATGGGAGCCTAATTAATAAGCAAACATAGACAGATTATCAAGTTACATACTTCCTTGTTCAAATGTGCTCACCTGTCTTGTCTCCTTTGCATTTTTGATAAGTCCATCAAGGCAGTCATTAATGACCTTAAGGTCATTGTGGAACTTACGCTGCCTAGGAACTATCCATCTTGCCAGAGGGAGTTTCCAATATGGAATGTAAAAGGTTGATCGATGTTCAGCTTCAAAAAGAGTTCCATACACTGCCTGTTTGACAGTGCAAAAACAGAAAGTGAACTTCTGCAATACTCAGTAGCACTCAAATTTAATGCAGTTATTTCCCGAGCAAGTTATAAGCATATGAACTCCATGAAACTTCCATAAATCTAGTTAAGAAGTTGTTGTATATCATAAGTAGCAACTCTTTAGTTCTTTTAGGATACAACTTTCTTTTCAAAAAGATATTTTGAATTAATAAAAGTTTATACTTGTAATTTGGAGACAGGTTGTCCACTGAATACTGCACCTCTCCAAGGACACTTTGCTCAAATTTCACACTCATATTGGTCAAAACAATGGTTCTGTTAAATGCAAAAAGTGTCATATTCTCAGAAACAGTCACCCACACTCCCTTTTACAGTTTTTTGCTACCAGGTTAAGCAAAGATTATTCTGACTTTATTGTATGTCATCGTTGTGGTCCTTAGTCACTGCAGGCATCTCTTCTCTTCCAGGGCAGTACTCTTAAGTTCTCTGACAAACCTAATCTACGTGCTTCAGTTCTATGAGTTACATCCTGTCATCAATCATGCAAACAAGCATTGTGTATAGTGAATGCAATCTCTTTCTTCAGAATAGGATTGGTCCTTAGTCACTGCATGCATCTCTTCTCTTCCAGGGAAGTAGTCTTAAGTCCTCTGACAAACATAATTTACACACTTCAGTTCCATATGCCACATGCTGTCATCAATAAGGCAAAGAAGCATTGTCTACAGTAAAGGTAATCTCTTTTTTCAGAATAGGTTTGGCTGCAAGAGCCAAACTTCTTATCATCCAAATTGAAAAGAGAAACCATGGGAAACCTAATCTTTCCACCAGAACTGTGCAAGCACACACCATACGCCCCACCCCACTCCCTCCACCCAAAAACCCACACATATAAGCACATTATATGTCATCTATTGGTAAGTCTTTGAAGAATGGAGACACCCCGATTATTTTGTACACCCTTGCAGACCTGCCATCAGTTGCTAGTGAGCATGTAGGTCGATTGGGGCAAGAGATCCAAATATGCATGACCTACAGCCCCAAGTTATCTGGAAGATCAAGCATGATGGGCATGCATCTCAGACTGTTTCAAATAGTGTTATTTACAATTGTTGAAAGAAGACGCTATAGCTATAATTGGTCCCATAAAACAGCCCAAACAAGTAAAAGTCTGATGACCATTCAAAACGAATCCAGAAAATGTCTTAATTTAATCAACAAGAAGTCCAAAGATGTCCAAACAGAAGAAATGCTTCAGTTTGGACAGAATATCATATAATTAACTGTTCTTCCTGGAGGTGAATTTAAGTAGTTGGTTCACTTTTAGAAAGATTATTTATGTATATCCTGTGTTTTTTCACTTACGGATCACATAAAGCACATAACAAGAAACCGCATCTAACATTCACTAAATCGAGTTATGGACAACTATCTACATTCTTGAACTGAACAGGTAGCTTTAGATTCATGGAAGTTGTAAAGATACAGACACGGCACACAGCAAAGATAATTTATTTTTCTTCCTTTCTTATTTTGATTGGTGGGTTCAAGTACTCTTCTTCTAATTATCTCTTATCCAAAGTAGAAGAAAAAGATAATATAGGTAGTGTAGACAGGAATAGATACATGAGCAGACATTATTCCACAACATGAGGAGAGTAAGCCTCAATTAAGCTCACTTTCATATTATAGTGAAAAAAATTTTATGGTACAAACTCCTGATCAATTTGATTGATATTGGTAAATATGTCCCTAAATACATCCCTACAAGCAGCAAGTATGAATATAGCATGCAGAGTAATAATCGAAGAAGATTACATTTCAAACCTTAATCACAGGAGATTCTTTAGTTACAGAACCGAAGTCGTAGTTGAACACCCCCAACCCAATAATGTCAAGTGCCAAACTTGAGAATTCAGCTTCCAGATCCAACTCAATTGATTTTTCCACCTGGCCTTGTCTCTCAATGAGTTTATCAAACTTTGTTATCGTTCTCTCCGAACAGTTGGTGAAAATTTTGACCATAGCTTCCAGGAACAAAGAATGAAATCCAGGTGTAATAACTGTAACTCGTGAAGATGAAACAGAATGGATCAGGATCAATTGGGATTGGCAAGAACTAAGAGCTAACAAAATTACAGCATTGAGAACACAGTATCAACTTCCTTTCGTTTAGGCGTTGGATGAGATTTTTATAGCCAAAGTAGTAAAAAAAGAAAACAAATAAAAGATACAATTAAGCCATGATACATAAGAATGACTCCACATAAATTATGGACAAGCAGGTTCATTTTATAAGCTGAAGATGTAAATGAAAGTTCCAGTGCAACATGTAAATGCATGGGGCCTTCTTGAAGATGAAAGTGCAAGATACAAATGAAAGGTCTCAGTTCATGGGTTTCCTTCTTGCACTTTCTCAGCCCCTTCAGAGATATAGAGATCAAAGTATTATGCTGCACCTGAATGTACTGGCTGTACTACACCCTATTGGTGATGAACCAGAACTTGGTATGCCTCTTGCTAACCTACCATACCATTACATAGTAATTGGTGTCACCTTTGTTGTGCTAGCACCACGTACCATACTGTGCATCGATAAGATACATACAATGCCATACCACACCAGAATCCAACCAGTACAATTATTGATACCAAAAATTTTAATCCTTAGGTCAAATTTTCTCTTCTTTCACCATATATTTTGTAAGTACTGCAGCATTACATCACTATGGCCTTCATTGTTACTTCTACAAAAACCAGAGTTAGGCAACATTAAAAATGCAATATGACGTACAAAGAGAAATTATAGTGCAAATCCTTGTGCAAATTAGCATTGCGCCCATTCACCCACCAAAGGAAAGAGAAAAAGGAAGAAAAAAAAATCTTCGAGGGTTGTAAATGGAATTTGTTAAGAAATAAAAACCGACTAAGTCGGGCTAGAAATAGGTCTGGCCACTCTATTACTCGAGCTCAGCCCAAAAGCTATCTTCAGGCTTCAGGCTAGGCCTAAGCCCAAAAAATCTATACATAAGTTGACCTAAACCCGACTTGAGCCCAAACCTGAACCCAACCTTAAGTTCGAGGAAGCCCAACTATCACGCTCCTGACCCGAGATTGCAAGTCAATAATCGCGGCAACCGCTGCATACTCATGAAGAACTTTCTCCACAAGCATACAAGACATTCCAAATATGATATCATGCATCATAGCGGAATTAAAAAAAAATAAGTTCAAAATTTAATAGACTAAAATCAACTTTAATCTCTCACAACATTCGAACAATGCTCAAAAGATCTTACATCAATTAAACCTCAAATAATAATCCCGTAAAATAATAATAATAAATCTATATCTAAACTCGATTGATAGTGTTGACTCTCGTCTCTAAACTCACTCCCAAGTAGTACCCATATTTGTAATTAAGAATCTGAATCTGAAAAGAAATGAGAGGTAATGAGCTTGATAGTCCAGTAAGTAATGAATATCTTAACTAGACATTTCAAATATTATCATAAGATATAATATTCAAAAACAATTGCCACGAATAAACATAAGTACATATCCCATACTAATTTATGCAAATCAAATTCTTTCAAACATTCATATACATATATAATCACAAATCTGATCCGAAATAAATTACATATAACTCAACAGCCTTTAACTATGGCCACACTTATATCATGTAGCCACACCACAAATCAAAGTACCAATTCACAACCCCCATTGGTAGGGTCCACTGAACTAATGCATAAGCCCCATTGATAGAGCCCACTAAACCAATATATAACTCCCATTGGCAGGATCCATTGAGCACCAATGCATAACCCTCTTTAGCAGGATCCATTAAATATCAATGTATAACCCTCATTGACAGAGTCCACTAAACATAGTTAGGCTAAGAGCTCAAATCTTATGCATACGAAAATATTTTTGCCAGATAACTATCATATTTCCATTGAATATATGCATATTCCGAAAATAAATCTATAAACCACAATATTTCAAAAATCTCAAATTTACAAATTACTCTCCGCTCAAATATAGTTTTATAAATCATATATAAATCAAAGAATAATTATTTGCTTTCAAAATAAAATCATTTAAATGAAATATCTCGAAAAGATGATTCATTACTTACCTCTATAGAACACTAAACAAATAAATTCAAGTAATCCTAAGAGCGTCCTTCAAAACCAATTATTCAAAATATATTCTTTTATCAATATTTAATCATGAGTATTTTAAGAATAAAAATCCTAAGTTCTGATACCCTCACAATGTTTGCAAAGCGGTAGTGTCTACCATCACAATCGGCCCAATCGAGGTAATGTTATCTGATCATGTTTAAACTAGAATATTGGTGGTTTAACAAAGATCAAGAGTGATCAAATCTAGTAGTGCCTGACAAGAATCAGAGTGGGGGCCAGTATATTGTTTGGCGATCAGAGATCAATTTAATCAAGTAGCTTCATCTAATTAGGATCAGTTAAGATATAATGACTCAATAAAGATTAATAAAGATTAGATCTTACGATGCTCAACAAACACTCAGACAGTGTGGACATATTGCCCAACCAATAGGATGGTTCGAAGTCTTTCTACCAGGTCAACTCGAATTCAAAGCGATAAGGTCCAGATCTTTCAATGGGTTCATAAATCAACTAGAGAGATTTTTAGAGGAGAGAGAAACTAACAAGATGGAATAAGACTGATCAAGCAACATTGCCCAATGACACATGTCGATCCAATCAAAGCAACATCTAATCAAAGGTCTGGGTAGAGTTAGGTGGTTCAATAGAAATTGAAGATAATCAAATCTAATAATGTCTGATAATGACTAAGGTAGAGGCGGACATACTGTCCAGCGGCCATGGGTTAGGACCCCTCTTCACCAAGATCAATCAAATCATTAAAAGAAGGCCATTGCTAGATCAGATAACACTAGAAAGACAAAACAATCTAGAAACAAAAACTAGAGAGAGAAAGTAGAAAGAGAGGGGAGAGGGAATAGAGAAGAGGAAGAGAAACTCTATTCTCTCTTTTTTTTCTCTTTTTTTTATTTTTGGCCTACTTTGGTACGGGTATTACACCAACAATGGAGGAGCCCAATCTGACTTGACACAAATCAAGCTCTATTTGGCTCAACCTTAAAAAAGAAAATGAAAAGAGGATCCAGCCTCCCACCACCACCCCATCCTGCTTAGAGTTGGCTAATCAGCCTACCTATGCCAGCCAAGATTAGAGATATAGAGACCTGACAGGAAGGCTGAAAGGGGTGTGTCATGCTATCCACCATGCTGTCCGTTAAGATTGCCATCTACTTGGGAGAGAAGTGTCACAACAGCCAACAGTATGGTGCAACATACCAATGGATACCGATATGTACCAAATATATTGTACTGTATTAAACAAGCATACAATATAAGGGCATGCCGAGTGTCAATGCATTGAACCAACCCCCGTACCAAGTGTAAAGACACCATACCAAAATGTCACCAATATAGGGTCTAGCATCAAGACAATGTACCTTGGCCAACAGGGCTAGGGTGCAAGATAAGGAGAGCTTGGGCCCTAGCCATAAGAGGCTAGGTCCAAGTCGAGCTTGTCTAACTGGTCAAGCTCTGGACCTAGAGATAAGATCAGCCTTGAGGTCCGAGTTCAGGCCAGGCCAAGACTAGACCTAAACCTAGCTTCAAGCTCACAAATTCTGGCCCAAGTCCAATCTGATTCTCGTTTGGCCAGGTCCAATGCCCAACTCAAAGCTAGCCCAGGCCCATGTCCAACCCTCCCGCTAGAAAATTGTAAATTTGTCAAGTCCATGAGCTGAAAAGCAAAAGAGATAGTGGCAGCACTCTAGTAAGATAATGATATAAGATCCATAAAAGGATGGAGCAGATTCTTGTAATAACCAACATCAAACCAAGAATGTGCTAAATCCATAGCCGAGATAAAACAACTAAAGAAAAGAAGAACCTATGATGAAATCTATAAGGAGGATTCCTTTGGCTATTCATTAGTTATTTTGTTTGTTTGTTAACATAATTTATTTGCTGTTGGCGTTGCTGCAGCTAGTTGTTGTAGCCTCAAATATTTTACTTATTCATACATGTGTATGAATATCGGGTATCTTTACATCTTTGCATTCCTAATTTTCTGAATTTTTAAATTATTTGCAAACTTTTAACAAATCTCTCACATGCTGTGCCCAAATTTAACATATTTCTTTTTAGATAAACCATTCCTGAATGCCAGCTAATCAATGTGCTAAAGGGTTCCTAATTATTACTAAACACTCCAAAACTACATCTAGCAAGATCCAGATACAACAAAATTCCCATTTTGATAAGATTCTAGTCGAACTAGAATTCCTTACAACAAGCAAGTTTGATAGTCTAACTACAATTCATTACAACAATCAACCAAACTTGCTTGTAATTTGTAACCCAAAGTAGTTGATTACAGATTCTAGCAAAAACAACAGCAATACCACCAGACTGATTTAATGCTGTGAACACCTAAACAACTTCTGCATTGTCTTGATAACTTGGAAGAACTAAAGAAATTTAACAAAGAAGAAATAAACTTTCTGATGATGTTCTCCTATGAATTGGACCACATTTTGAATGATTTCTAATGTCTAAATAAATCCTATACTAAGCACAAAGCATCTCAGTCTCAGTAATTCAAGAAGCTGATGAGCTTGCTGTCAGTCGACTGACTTGATGGTCTGAACTGCATCAGGCCCAAAGATGTTAACTGTAGTGCTAACTCGAACTGAACTATAGATTCATAGTTACAACTAAGATCCAACAACAAAGTCAAGACAACTGCATAAATCCATTTAGGCTACATTCTCAGTGTATCATGGATTGCAGGCCATGCATATTATAATTCTACAGTAGACATCGACCTGCAATTTCTCATAATAATAAGCCACAATGAAAAGTCAGGTGGGCCATGGCAGACAAGAAGCATTGTAAAGAGACAGATTAGACAAAAAAGTTGTTCACAGCTAACTGCTTGTCAACCACAACAATTTTTTCTGGAAATATACCAAAAAGATTATATAAGAGGAAAAAAAACAAGGATGGTGTACATTTACTTCCACTAAGTCTTCAAAACCTTAAATGCCCTACAGTTGACCATGCTGGTCTCTAATACTACTATGGAAAAAACATCCCATACGATACTTGGTAGGCCACCTCTGCAATGCAAACAATAGGTTCAGAAATCGTAATCCTAAATACTTACGATAGAAATGAGCCCAAAGAAAATAGAACAGATAAGACAATAATATATATAGAAGTTACTGAGAGCTTTATATAAGTCAGTATATGTAAAATAAATAAATAAATGTCATTGCTTATATTGTATTTTGCAACTAGAATATAAGCATTTAAAAAAATTCTATGAATATACTACACAATTTTCTAACCTTTTCTCCTCACTTTCCAAGTTTCAAGATCTGCAGGTATAAGCCCTTTTCCCATGATTGGTTCTAAGATTTCAGCAAGAACCCCCTAATTGAAAATAGAACACATGGTTATAAACAATTATTGGATACAAGCTGTCACATAACAAAGAGAAAAGAAGCCTTAATGTGACAGTTGAGACATCATTTATAAGATATTGTTGACACAGGATAGTCATGAAAACTCATAGCATCATATTGGAGTCTGGTAGTCCATAATGTGCATTGATGACTACCCTGGATATGAAACCACCAATTAGGTGAGCCACAATTTTTTCTAATGTACAAAGGGCATAGAAACTGCAATAGTGTTGTATGACAACCCATAACAACATTCAGAGAACAAGGCAGTGACTATCACTCCATTGAGTTCTGAGATACTAGTGTGACAACCAGGAAAATCATTAAAGGTGGATCCCTCAGACCAGGATAATGACTACTTCTACATCGAATTCCTAAGGTGCCCCAGAAAACAAGATTGTTTCTAAAGTTGATAGCTCTAAGAATGGTATGCCATACCAGTGAGTACTATGCATACCATACTATACCAGAACTGAACCAATACATCATACAAGACTACAAAGGCGTACCGAGTATCATTATGCTGAACCAATGCTGACTCGGTGTACTGACACTGTGCCAAGATGGTACCGATATGGGGTCTAGTACTGAGATTGGGAACCTTGGCTCTAAGTGTACCTGAGTAGAATGGTACATCTAAGAGAAGAATTCATATATTGACAGATATAAGAAGCTTTATATTAATAGACAGCAATGGTTCAACAATCAGTGTAGGATAGGAAAATGTGGAAGAAAAGATGGAGTTAAGGAACCAAATAAATCATGATAAATAGCCACTAAATAACTTAGTTGTCGCAAGATGCCACCAAAAGTTGATGTGAAGCCAGGAACAATGACCATGTGCTCTACTAAACATAGAACTCAAGAACAAGTGTTGAAGGTAATCAACCAAAAGATAGTAATAAGATAATAGCCAAAAATATAAACTTGCAGTTGGCTACGAAACTCCACATATCTCATAAACATTGTAAGTGATAACAATGTGCATATGATTTTAAAGCTAAAGGCAACTTATCCTCATAAAAGCTCTCTGAATCTTCAGGTCATAAATTGAAGATACATATATGCACTCTACCGCTAGATAAAAATCAGTTGAGCTACTACTTTGCAGATAATGCATAAATATAATGAAGTTAGTCATATTGATATGTAGAATGTTCACATTGAACTGACACACAAATATCTAAAACCTAGATATTATCAGACTTCCATATAAAGATTAACAAACAGTATAAATGTCGCAGGAGAAAATGCACATAATATGATACAACAGATAATTTTGCATAAGTATTGAAAATATCAAAGAATGGTGCATAAGCAGGGATCCAGGTTTCAAAAGCAGAAAAATACACATCTTTATATGTAAAAACAGCAAAAGGTAAAAACTATCTCGTGTAGTCTAGAGAGATTCAAAAGAAAAGCTATAATAAAAAAGGGGGATAACAGGCAAGGTTTGCCATACCATACTAAACTAGCTGTATAGATACCATACCATACCAGTTTGGTACCGATATGCAGTTCCTATGACATACCAACACTTGGTACACCGAACAGACCTCATACAAACACAGTAACAGTGTGGCACTGGTATATGGCCCAATACCAAGACAGCAGACCTATTGACAAACTTAACAAATATTGGAGACAAAAATTCATCACGATCACATACCTTGTCATAAGAAAATGCATTTTCTCGAAGGATATGTCTTGCCACAATGGGATCAGATACAACAACAAATGATTTTGGTCCAAAAGCAAGTTTGTAAACCGAACCATGCTGCAAGGATAAATAGAAACATCTTAGAGATTCAGATTTGTCATTGATAACTATAAAATCAACAATCACATCATCCAAGTTATCTAAGAGATTACAAAGGAATTATGGACAGGCTATATCTATATAAAGAAGATAATATCCTACAAAAGAAACAATGTGTTGTTTGAAATGTAATTATGACAAGGTTTCTGAAGAAAATAAAGGAAAAGAAAATACTGTTCAAAGTAAAGTTACGGAAAGTTAAAACTAACCAGATTTCTAGTTTGCCACAGATTGTGGACATCACTAGTTGAGGTGAATGGTGATCATTGGATTTGCTCTGTACACTTAGTTTAGTTATAAGAAACAGGATCTTCTGTGGGGTGAGAAAGTAATAAGTATGGTATGGGAATAAGTATTCAAACAAGATGTCGTGATAGTCTCAAAAATTACTGTTGAATAGTGAACTTTAGAAGCAGTCATGCAAGTTTCGCAAAATGAATATAATATTTTGTGCAGGGTTTTGAGCCCACAATTAGGCACAATCAACTTTTATGTAGATAGATTGAACTATGAATATTGAACAATAACTATTAAGGCCTGAATTATAGGGAACCAAGTGAAACCACCAATTACTAATTGGGTTGGGCTTTAAAGGGTAATATTGCATGTTCCCCATTTCCGACACTGGAACAAGAAAAGAAAGAGTGGTGGAGGTGCCACAACCAGACTTCGTGCATATGGAGCTCCAATTCATGACAGAGAGCAAAATATCTACCCAAAACAAAAGATATCTGGGGTTTTGGGTTGAACCGCAGAACCTTCCCCAAATTTGACGTAGATCCAAAAATAACCTAAGCAAATGGTGTTTGTTCAGGTAATTTCCAGATACGTTACTGAATACTAGCTATGGACTATTTCATCTAGAATCTTGGTAGTGTTTAGTATCATTCATTAATTCAATAATTTCCAATGAGTCAAGTGTTAATTTTAGCATGCATATGTTTCATATGTATTTTTAATTCCAAGTTATCTGAAGCAACATCGCAAACATATAATCGAAAAACTTCAATAAGCATCTAAAACAATGAATAGGGCATTTAATGAATACTCTGACTATATTTCTTGCAACAACATAGCAATAGCAATATAAGAAAAAAGAAGAAAAATATAGAGGTCACGATAGACCAGGGGCATACCAGCTGTACCAAAGTGTATCAGTTAATATAGTGTGTTGTCACAGAACAGTATGCGCACTTTGTTGTTATGACACAGTACTTCACATACCATAGCAACACTACATCGATATGTTTCTGATACTAGATATTTGAATACTTGATAGTAGGCCAAAATTTATCAAAGTTGTATATCCAAAGATCCTAACAATAAAAATACCCCAAAATGGGGTCTTTCTTTATTTTTATTTTCATTTATATTTCTAATTTAGGCAAAATTGTCAACATTAGAGGTGAAACTAGGGCTACAAGTGGATTGCATTGACCCACTCTCAATTTGGAACTGACCCAAAAAATAACCTGGTCCAATCTGAACTCAAGTTATTTTGATTATGCTTGGATTGAAAATATAATCATTTTGAAAATGAATTGGATTTGGATCACTAGTTAACCTGATCCAAAACCTAGACCAGCCCAAAACTTATACCCCATATATTTCATAACTTTTCTGAATTTAAGAATTTTTTTGTAAATTTAACATACGTAACCATAGGTATAGATTATACCATGTTGTTGATTATAAATTACCCATGGTTATCGATTAAAATTGCATGTGGAACAGGTTTTTTATAATGTTTATATGCTATTTATTGATATTTTATTGCACAGCATGTTTATCATATAATTAGATAATCAAATTATATAAGCTTATCGTGGTTCACATGTGGTTTATTCTTGATCCAATTTGACTCCAAAAACCCCATGGATTGATAAAATAAACATGAGCCCAGTATAATCCGACCAAATGGAAATGGCTTAGGCTTGGGTTGAATTTTTTGATCCAATTCAAATATGGCTTGAATTCAGTTTGTCCCATCCCAGATCCATCCTGACACACTTGCAGCCATAGCTGAAACCACAAAAAAACATGTGAAAATCATTTTGCTTAAGCAAAAGTGGAATCAATTTTCAAACTTTATTGCAGATATTATCTTCAATTATCAGGATATTTCAACACCAGAACCTGATTCAAGTCCACAAAAAATTTAAGCAGCTGCCTATGAAATGTGTTGTCCAAAGAACATATGGCAAACACATTTGCATGTGCCATGTAAAAACATGGAAACACATACACCTAGTTGCTGCAATTTTATTTATGCTTCAGCGGCTTCTTTAGTAGATAAGTATTTTTTGACAATGACAGAAAAAGAACAGTATAACACTTTATAGCATAAAAAGTTAAAAATAAAAGATATTCTAATTAGTGTTACTGCATCCTACTTGAAGCATATGATACTATGAATCTATTTAAGTCATAAGTAGTACTCAAAGCAGAATTAAAATCACAAAAATACAAAGAACATGGATGGAGGAAGCACCTCAAGAAACCAATCGTAGAGTGAAAAGAAAAGAGGTTGACCAAACAGATCAGATACAGCACCTTCAGCAACTGGCATTGTTCCAAGGCTACCCCCACTTAATAAATTAGTAAGAAGGTTGCTTGCATTGTCCAGAAGATTTCTTTTCATCTTTGGCTTTTCAATACTAGTTGATTGGCATCTGCATGAACACCAGAAGCACATTTAATGTCAAGGGTCTAATGTTACAACATAATCATGATCATAATCATCTCGCCTTTTCCCAACTATTTGGTCCCTTAACTTTTTCATTTAATGTACAGATAAAACGGAAGTCAGAAAATTTTCACCATAGCAATCATGAAATCTTGATTGTTGGAGTCTAAATCTTACTTGTCCAGATATACTGGATAAAAATTGGAACAACAACAAGAATATAATTGTACTTAGCCGATTTTCATTAGAATAAATATTAAATTAGAAACACCACATGTGAAGCTACAAGGAATGCTAGTAGATGTCTTGGGCACGGAGATTCCTCGTCCAGGAGGTATTTGAGATAGAGGAAAACTTCAGTCTGATGTAAAGCGAAGAAAGGAAAATCAGATCTGACTTCTCCTGCACGTGACCCTTTTTTAAAGGAAAAAATGTTAGGGCATTATATTTCATTGAGAGCATAAAAACAAATATATGAAGGGCTGGAATCAGCTGTATTAACTTCATGTGGCTTTCAGTCAAAGACTTCAGAAAGCCGGAATTTAGTTCCAGCAATAGAAAGTGATGTAAAGTAAAAGTTCAAACCCAGAAAAGTTAAATTGATTTTATCCTCGATGGAGCCTAAAAGATGTGAAAAAGTAGCTTCATCCTGTTGTCCGAGCTTAGATATTTCTTTCCACATTTAATTCAACAGATGTAAACACAAGAGACAGAAAACTGGAAGAAAATTAGAGGATTTACCTCAAAGGCTCTTAGAAATTAACTTCATGGCAACTTCTAGGGAATTGTGACGGATTCACTAGACCGGAAATACGACAAATATTGAATATAGATTTATCCCAAGAAGAAAGAAAGCAACCCTTTTATAGACCTGAATTCAGTGTATATCCCAGGTAAAATATTTCTAGAGCTTTCCTTAAAAAATATAGAAAAAGAATAGAAGACAATGCAAAAAATAAATAAACAAATAAATAAATAAATAAACAAACAAAGAATCAGTAGTAGGCTCTTCGTAACATATGGTGAGAGGATTTTTTTTTTTTTGTTTATTGGTTGTTTGCTTTTATGGGGCTGTGAAAATGCTTGGCCTTCTTCTAACATATAACTCACCCAAAAAGAAAACCCTTGTAGAGTTAGTTTACCAGTAGCAGGTCCATTCCCTCTGAAGTTCCCAAAGGGGTCTCACTGATGTAGAAGAGATTCACG
This sequence comes from Elaeis guineensis, assembly GCF_000442705.2. Taxonomy (NCBI): domain Eukaryota; kingdom Viridiplantae; phylum Streptophyta; class Magnoliopsida; order Arecales; family Arecaceae; genus Elaeis; species Elaeis guineensis. The sequence goes on along the minus strand of NC_025993.2, from coordinate 174,750,197 downwards.
TTGCACGCCAGAAAAGGCCCTATTTTAATCAAGCAACCGATGATTCATCTTATCCTTTACTCAGATAATCCACATTCCTCAAAACTGAAGAATGGTCAGACAAAATGGCAATAACAACAGATGACTATCTTAAAAAAACTAACACCCAGATGTATACCACAGAAATCACTGCTAACAACTTCTCCAATCTATTTCAAGAACCAATAATTCCACTTGGTTTGAAGCAGGCAGACACGTTCATCTCCTTGTCTACTAAGCTAAAACCGGAACAGAATAATTGGCAAACAAAAGTTCTTGACAAACTGGTACCAAGATTAAAAGCCACAAGGATTTGCTAAAAACTGCCCAATCCAACCCAAGAACCGTTCTTTTCACTTGTTTGTTCTCCAAAAATTGTCCATTCTTTAACGCAGTGAGAGTAGCAAAACCCAAGCACGAAACACGTCAAAAGGGTAAACAGAGAAGATTATAAAGAAGATGAATTCCACCTGATCCGAGAGCGTTTCTTGGGGAAAACCGACCGAGGAGTCGAGGCCCCAGTTTGGGACGATTGAAGGCTGTGGAGGCCGCCATTAGCGACCGTTGGGAGCTGCAGCAGAGCTAAAGAATTCATGGCTGATTCCAATTTCCAAGCCCTCAAGCAGGAGCGGAAACAAAAAGAAGGCGACAAGGTCTCGTAGTGGTGCACGCACCCACGCTCTTGGTTCTGGTTGTCGGAAAGCGGTGGTTTTTTAAATTTTTTCCAGGTTAAGGGCAGCCAACCAAATCCCTATTTTTTGATGCTTTTTTTTTTTTTAAGGGAATACATGTTGAAAAGAAAAATTATACTTTGCCTCGGCGAAAAAAGAAATAGATGCGAGGACACTAGAGCTCCGTGACTCCATTAATGATGTTTAACGATGCTTTTAGTTTTATCTGAATTTGATTTAGTTTAAAAGAAGTTTATGTCGATTCAAAATCTTTAAAATATGAAAAATGGAGATTATGCAAAGAAGAGTGCGGATAGGCGTGTGCCTGTGCGCGATTGGTGCTGACGCCGGGGCCCACATGCTTCATCATCCTCTCTGCACACACCGACTGACGCAGAACAGGATCAGGCACACGTGGCACTCTATATGCTTGTTGTTATTTTTGAAAAACTATAGACATGAGCAGCGAAAGACGTAATTTTATTAAAAAAAAATTAATATATATTTATGCGAATGTGATTTGAATCAAAATTAATATATAATATATCACGCATCTAAATTTTTCTATCTAACAATTTTTAAAATACTGAATTAAAATATAATATTATTAAAATTCTTTTATATAACTTAAATGATATTCTTAAAATTTGATATTATGATCTTCTTATAATAAAAACTCACTCATAAATATAATCAAAAATATAAATGAATATAAAAAATTTAAATAAATATTATTTTATTATTTATAAATAATTTTTTTAAAAATATAATATAATATCTATGTGCAAGCTCAAAATTAATATATATAAAAATAAAATATATATGTTAGAATATATATATACACACATACATACGGCTATATAATTCTCATGACAATCATATCGGACTTGATAGTCGTCAAGGTGAGTAAAATATTTTTTTATAAAATATTAATTTTTTTATATAATTGCATCCCTATCTCTTATATAGAATCAATATTTATGATATAGGCAACTAGGCCATTAGAGTATTTTATATAATTGAAGTTAAAAATATAAATAAAAAAAATTTATCTTTACATGTTCAAACCAAAAAATATAATGACTTAAGTCAAAATAATTTTTTAATCATAAATCATAAATTATTTTTAAATTATATTTTATTAAAACTAAGAGATCTTTGATTTTTAATTTACGATTACAATTGCATGCAATCTAAATTAAAAACCAAAGATCTCTTATTCTTAATAAAATATAATGTAAGAATCACTTATAATTTATGCATATGTATGCTTTAATTAGAATGCTCAAATATCATTAACTCTTCGCATTTTATGTTATCACTATACACACGCGTACAATTTTTGCATATATTTTGATTGCTCTTCATTTTGGATGAGTTTTATCACTCATTCTCGTATTCTCTATTGCATTCATGCTATATTTTAGTTATGATATGGTTTATTACGAGCTTCAAAAAAGACCGCATAGAACCATCCAAGTCAAAAGTCCTTGCATTCACCGTACTTAGAACAAATTAGATTATCAACAAAGAAGCAAGAGGGATATAGTTTGGATGGTAAACACTTTCCATTTCTTTGTTTGGATGGCTAGGATTAGCCCTGGTAAAGGCCTTCAGCAGAGTAGTAAAGCAACACCTCATCATTCACGTCTTTCTATTTTTTCTAAAGCATACATGGACCCACATGCAAGGTCAACCAAGGTTTTTCAAATATATCACCAAATCTAGCAACAAGAATTTAAGAAAAAATTGGTAATATTGCATATAACTAGGTGTAGCACCCAAGACAATTGTACCTTTGGATTGACTATTAACTACTAGAGGCAAACATTGCCTGATAGTGCAAGCCAATCCTTTTATCATTAGTAATATGTTTTATTATTTCTGATGATAGATAGCTAAATCAAAGTATCATGTTTGCATCCAATCACACTATTTGAATTTGTCACGATCTAACATCAATATTAAATTTATACTTCTTCGAGCAATAAAAACATAACCCCTGTTGCGGCCAATCCCCTCGTCATCTGGACGCCGGGATCGAGCGCCTGCAAAAGAAGTCCGCACTGATCGGAGGTGGCTCCGGCGGAGACCCTCCGACGGTCAAGTCAGAAAGAAGACTAGGCAACAGTAGAAAAGAATCAAGGAGCTCAGCGAGAAAGAGAGCGAGAGCTAGAGAGGAAGAGTTCAGTGGTTTCGAAAAGAACCTCCTCCAGCACTGTTGCCTTCCCCATTTTATAGTAGAGCGCGGCATGGCACCGTCATTAATGACGCAGACAATGGGAGGAGTTGTCAAATCATCGGAGGCTGTCAAAGTCGTCGCGGACTGTCAAGTCGCCGTGGGCTTGTCACATCGCTGAGGTTAATCTATGTCCTTGGCAGGACAATATCCCAGGGCGGCTAGCCGCATGCCTTTGTCAGGACGGCGGGCCTCAGTAGTCGTACGGCGTTTGAGGAAGCCGACCGATCATACGTCGGCATTTGGTTGTGGGATGTCGGGTGAAGACCCAGGGACACCGTCGGTCGATTTAATGCCTCACTGAGGTCGGACGTCGGCTGCTGCCCCCGACAGTGAGTCGGTGATTTGGGCTCCACCGCTCGGTTGGTTGGGAACAGAATGAGTCTGCCGACCGACACTCCTTCAGTCGGATAATGTCGGCAGCTTACTATCGGCAGTCGTCGATCAGTATGGTCGGTAGAGTCAGGCATCGGTCGGAGTCATCCGTCGGTCGTCGGTCAGACCGGTCCGAGGATAAGTCGGCGTATGGGGGTCAGTCGGTATATCCCAATAGTTGCCCCCCCCACTCCTGAGTCCGACGTCATGTTGGCTCGCGTGAACACGTGGGCGACGACTTCGGGCGAAAGGAGTGGTTTTCCGTCATGTCTTGCCCCGACTCTGGCGATCGCATCAACGAACGATCCGATGTCGATCGCCTCGACAGTAGGTCGAGCATGCACGTTGGGTCAGAGGTCGACCAACCTCCGAACATTGCTCGTCGACACGATCATTTCGCAGAGTCTGATAGTCGAGTAGCATCCGACGTATCCTATAGTCAAGTAACGTCCGACATATTCGGATAGGATAACGATGGCAAGTCGAATATCCATTGTCCGATCCCTGGGTCGGGCATGCACGTCGGGACGTATGATAAACGGTGGCAAGCCGAATATCCTTCGATCGGTTGTGATCGGGTCGGTATGTCGCAAGTCGAATATCCGTTGACGTAACATGTCGAGTCGTATGATAGACGGTGGCAAGCCGAATATCCTTCGACCGACCGTGATCGGGTCGGTATGTCGCAAGTCGAATACCCGTTACCCAAACCTTGGTCGGGCGGGTATGTCGCGGTTGTCTTGGCGTTTTGCCCTTTCTTAGTCGAAGCTAAGTTGGCAAGTTAGCCAGCCGCATTGATCGAAGCCCTTTGCCTTCAGAGGCGGGGGCCGTCGGTTCGACGATCGGTGATCGAGCCGTTGATTCGGCGATCGACGATCGAGCCGTGTTGGTCAGGGCCTTTTGCCTTCAGAGACCGAGGCCGTCGGTTCGGCGATCGGTGATCGAGCTATTGATTCGGCGATCGACGATCGAGCCGTGTTGGTCGGGGCCTTTTGCCTTCAGAGGTCGAGACCGTCGGTTCGGCGATTGACGATCGAGCCGTTGATTCGGCGATTGACGATCGAGCCATGTTGGTCGGGGCCTTTTGCCTTCAGAGGCCGAGGCCGTCGGTTCGGCGATCGGTGATCGACGATCGAGCTACTTCGGTTGAGGCCCTTTGCCTTCAGAGGCCGAGGCCGTCGTAGATTCTCCGCTCCTTCGATCTCTATCAGGATCTACGCACGAAAAGCGGAGAGAGGGGTGTAGGAGTCATACCTGTGATGCGTCGGTCTCAGACTCCGTTGTCGGGACGAGACCCATCTATCGGTGGGGCCCGTTGGGTTCAGCAAAAGCTCGATTTTTCTTCTACTTCTCCTTCTGACCCGTACCCTCGGTCAAGCACCGGTAGAAAGCTCCTTCGTCCGCGCGCATGTATTTGCACGCACGCTCCAGCAATTCGGCATACGTCCGGGGGAGGGTCTTGTCCAAGGAATAGGTGAATCGAGACCCCCTTAGTCCCCTCTTCATGGCCGAGATAGCCACGTCTTCGTTGAGGTCCCGGACCTCAAATGTGGCCGCGTTGAACCGGGCCACAAAGTGTCGGAGCATCTCGTTTTCTCCCTGCTTGAGGGAAAAAAGGCTGTCCAAAGTTTGTGGGGGCTTCCGGCTAGTGCTGAAATGGGCCACGAAAGCGTGTTTGAGTTGACCGAAGGAGTGGACGCTTCCTGAGCGGAGGTCGGAGTACCAGGCCCTGACGGCCTTGCGAAGTGTGGCGGCGAAGCCGATGCAGAGAAGGGCATCGGTTGCCCTTTGGATCGTCATGAGAGCCTTGTAGCTCTCCAGATGGTCAATTGGGTCGGTGGAGCCATCGTAAGGCTCCACGTGAGGCATCTTGAACCGACTAGGGATCGGTTCATCGATGATGAATCGGGAGAGACGTTGGGTGGTCCGAAAGTCGACGTCGTTCGAAGACTTCTGGCCATCCGCCTGCAGCTGGACAAGCCGATGGTCGATTTCTTTGAATCTGCGTTCGTAGTCATCGGCCCGTCGGGGCTGAGACCCCGGGGGTGGAGTCTCCCGACGAATTCGAGAGGGAGGCGGATGGTGTTCGCGGTCGCTTCTCCTTCCTTGCTCGTTCCAGCTGGAAAGGAGAAGGTTGTCGGGACCGGTGGGTGTCACGCTGTGGTCGCCTCCCCCTTCTCGGGGGGAGTGGTGAGACGGCAGCTCTTGAGGAGGAGATGAAAGTGGACGCAGGCATCGACGGCTGCTTCTGAACGGCATGGGATGCGCCACCGGTTGTTCCACCGGCGGTTGCGGCAATTGAGTCGATCGCTACGGGAGATTTTTGACTGCATCCGTCAGGACGATCATTTTTCGCACGATCGCCGCAATCTGTGCCTCCGTGGTTACCGTCGGGTGTGGAGAGCTGGGCTCCACCATGGAGGGTGAAGGAGAGGGCTTTTCTCGATGGGAAGAGCACCTCGTCGATCCGATAGCTCTCGATCGTTAAGCTCTGATTTTCGTCATCTTGAGAGGTCTCTTCAAGCTTCTGTGGAGCTCGTTGTCTTACCTCTGTCGAGCCCCTACTTGACGCGCCAAACTTGTTGTGGTCAATCCCCTCGTCACCTGGTCGTCGAGATCGAGCACCTGCAAAAGAAGTCCGCACTGACCGGAGGTGGCTCCGACGGGGACTCTCTGACGGTCAAGTCAGAGAGGAGACTAGGCAACAGTAGAAAAGAATCAAGGAGCTCAGTGAGAGAGAGAGAGAGCGAGAGCTAGAGAGGAAGAGTTCAGTGATTTCGAAAAGAACCTCCTCCAGCACTGTTGCCTTCCCCATTTTATAGTAGAGTGCGGCATGGCGCCGTCATTAATGGCGCAAACAATGGGAGGAGTTGTCAAATCGCCGGAGGCTGTCAGAGTCACCGCGGACTGTCAAGTCGCCGTAGACTTGTCACATCGCTAGGACTAATCTATGTCCTTGGCAGGACAATATCTCAGGGAGGCTACGCCGCATGCCTTTGTCAGGACGGCGGGCCTCAGTAGTCGTACGGTGTTTGAGGAAGCCGACCGACCATACGTCGGCATTTGATTGTGGGATGTCGGATGAAGATCCAGGGACACCGTCGGTCGGTTTAATGCCTCGCTGAGGTCGGATGTCGGCTGCCGCCCCCGATAGTGAGTCGGTGATTTGGGCTCCACCGCTCGGTTGGTTGGGAACAGAATGAGTCTGCCCGATCGACATTCCTTCAGTCGGATAATGTCGGCAGCTTACTATCGGCAGTCGTCGATCAGTACGGTCGGTAGAGTCAGGCATCGGTCGGAGCCATCCATCGGTCGTCGGTTAGATCGGTCCGAGGGTAAGTCGGCGTATGGGGGTCAGTCGGTATATCCCAACAGTTGCCCCCCCCCCACTCCTGAGTCCAACGTCATGTTGGCTCGCGTGAACATGTGGGCGACGGCTTCGGACGAAAGGAGTGATTTTCCGTCATGTCTTGCCCGACTCTGGTGATCGCATCAACGAACGATCAAATGTCGGTCGCCTCGACAGTAGGTCGAGCATGCACATCGGGTCGGAGGTCGGCCAACTCCCGAACGTTGCTCATCGACACGATCATTCTGCAGAGTCTGATAGTCGAGTAGCATCCAACGTATCCGATAGTCGAGTAATGTCCAACGTATTCGGATAGGATAACGATGGCAAGTCGAATATCCATTGTCCGGTCTCTAGGTCGGGCATGCACGTCGGGACGTATGATAAACGGTGGCAAGCCGAATATCCTTCGATCGATTGTGATCGGGTCGGTATGTCGCAAGTCGAATATCCGTTGACATAGCATATCGAGTCGTATGATAGACGGTGGTAAGCCGAATATCCTTCGATCGATCGTGATCGGATCGGTATGTCGCAAGTCGAATACCCGTTGCCCAGACCTTGGTCGGGCGGGTATGTCGTGGTTGTCTTGGCGTATTACCCTTTCTTAGTCGAAGCAAAGTTGGCAAGTTAGCCAGCCGCATTGGTCGAAGCCCTTTGCCTTCAGAGGCGGGGGCCGTCGGATCGACGATCGGTGATCGAGCCATTGATTCGACGATCGACGATCGAGCCGTGTTGGTCGGGGCCTTTTGCCTTCAGAAGTCGAGGCCGTCGGTTCGACGATCGATGATCGAGCCATTGATTCAGCGATCGACAATCGAGCCGTGTTGGTCGGGGTATTTTGCCTTCAGAGGCCGAGGCCGTCGGTTCGGCGATCGATGATCGAGCCGTTGATTCGACGATTGCCGTGGATCGAGCCATGTTGGTCGGGGCCTTTTGCCTTCAGAGGCCGAGGCCGTCGGTTCGACGATCGATGATCGATGATCGAGCTGCTTCGATCGAGGCCCTTTGCCTTCAGAGGCCAAGGCCGTCGTAGATTCTTCGCTCCTTCGATCTCTATCAGGATCTACGCATGAGGAGTGGGGAGAGAGGTGTAGGAGTCATACCTGCGATGTGTCGGTCTCAGACTCCGTTGTCGGGATGAGACCCGTCTATCGGTGGGGCCCGTTGGGTTCAGCAAAAGCTAGATTTTTCTTCCGCTTCTCCCTCTGACCCGTGCCCTCGGTCAAGCACCGGTAGAAAGCTCCTTCGTCCGCGCGCATGTATTTGCACGCGTGCTCCAGCAATTCGGCATACGTCTGGGGGAGGGTCTTGTCCAAGGAATAGGTGAACCAAGACCCCCTTAGTCCCCTCTTCATGGCCGAGATAGCCACATCTTCGTTGAGGTCCCGGACCTCAAATGTGGCCACATTGAACTGGGCCACAAAGTGTCGGAGCATCTCGTTTTCTCCCTGCTTGAGGGAAAAAAGGCTGTCCTAGGTTCGTGGGGGCTTCTGGCTAGTGCTGAAATGGGCCACGAAAGCGTGTTCGAGCTGACCGAAGGAGTGGATGCTTCCTGAGCGGAGGTCGGAGTACCAGGCCCTAGCGGCCTTGCGAAGTGTGGCGGCGAAGTCGATGCAGAGAAGGGCATCGGTTGCCCCTTGGATCGTCATAAGTGTTGGGAATAGTGTCCCAAAGCTAATCGTCAGCCTGTTGATGGTTGTGCTCCTTTTGTATTAGTACATGAATTATAAATAAATAAAAGTTATTTTAATATTTTTTCATCACAAATATTTCATCTTCTAATGAACTCCTGTGTTGACGGAAGGCTGCTGGGTGTAGTCAAGTACTTGATTTGTTGGTGCGTGTGTCAAGATGGGATTGACCACTCCAGTTTAGGAGCTGTGTACAGTCATGTTTCAATTTAGCAAAATCTTGGCTAGGATAGTCCTAGTGAGGAGTCACAGGACTAATTGAGTTGAGCACGATTCGGATGATCTCATCAGGGTTGACAGTTTAACCCTGAGTCGTCCTAAACATAGGGGTCAAAGGGGATGAATTATACGGTAACCATATTCACGTAAGTTCTGAATGTTGCGATTGCGACTATTCGACCTATCCGATCATCGGGTACCATTGCTAGATGGTCACTTCGATTAATACAGGAATTGGTTCCTGTGCTACCGGCTTAGGTTCGAACCTGCGGGGTCACACACATTAGAGGTTCCTTTCTGATCTGATGGCTGATTATAAGTCTTATGTGTCTGGGACTCTATAATTGAGAATTAGGATTCTCTGATCATGAGTTTCACACATTTTGGGTACCGGAGTCAAAATTTTGAATTTCAAATTTTGAATTTCAAATTTGAACTCTTCGATCAAGGTTTCATATTGATGGACTTTGATACCCGATTGCCCATCGAATTTGGACTCAATAATTATGAGAGGTTTTATTAATGATTTGATCGCTAATTAACTCAATTTGATTGAGTAATTATTTTTGGATCAAGTCTAATTGAATTGGATTCAGTTGGGTTTGATCCGATTAGGTTAAGAGTTGATCTAATCGTCGAGATGGTTTGGTCCCTGATTTGATCAGGGGTTGGGCTTAGTCAATTTCTGATTTGATTAAGATTTTATTGAGCCTAATTAAGCCTAATTAAGTTAGGTTTAATCTGATCTAATTGTGCTTAACCTATTTTAATTAGGTTGGTTCAACTAAGATCAAACCACCATTTGAATTTGAATCCCTGCACCACCTTAAATCTCTGCGCCCATTTGAATTCACGAGAAGAAACTTCTCGTGAATTTTTTCTCATGCAAAGCCCTTCTCACGCCCACTCTTGTGCACCATTTGGATGGATAAAGCTGATTAGTTAACCATTCAAATTCAAAGTGTGTTTGAATTTGAATGGATAACTTATCTCTTTTGCCTTCAAGCTTATCCATCTTGTGCGCCACATAATTCACACGAGAAAGAGTTTCTCGTGAAACCTTTCCACGCACAAAGAGTCCACGCCCTTCTCTTCTCACACCCAAGTGGATAGGGATGAGTTGGTTTTAGTTTGAATTCAAATTTAATTTGAATTCAAATGTGTAACCACTTGTCTTTATCCTCTCACGCGGATAAGACATATTTTGAACTATTTTAAAAGGGATAGGGAGCAGGGGCGTGCGTAGAAAAATTTTGAGAAAGAAAGTGGGGCGTGAGGAAGCCTTGTGCATGAGGTGAAGGTCCAAAACCTTTCGAGAGAAAAAGAAAGAAAAGAAAGAAAATTGGGCGCAGAATTTTTGGTGTGTACCCTAGGGTTTCTACCTAGGGTTCGGGAAGTGAGATTTGTGTGTCACGAGTGTCATGAGTCTACCAAATTTCAGAGAGAGATCTATCAGCCTCTTAACCAACCGTGCAGATGATCTGGAGCATCCAAAGAGTCGGCACACATCGATCGAAGGAGTTCGATCAACATCAGCCATCAAAAGAGTGAAATCACGAACTAGCATTCGTGAGGAACCGATCAGATGGGAGCTTCGTGTGGATGATCCACAGAGGTTAGACACTAGTGTGGCTACGACGTGACGATCAGAGATCTCCGACGGTAATCAGATTGTGGTGATCGACTACCCACAAAAGATGATGTGTTCTGAACACAGTACAGTAAAAAGTTTACTGTTTTAAATTTAAATTTTAAATTTAAATACATGATGTTGTATCATATTTAGATCCTAGTGTAGGATTAATTAGTATTAATTAATGAGATTAATTAATAATTTTACTATAAAATAGTAATTTTAAAAAAAAATTAAAATTATCATTTTGCCTCTGCACTGAATTTTCGCTTCAAATGGTATCAGAGCATGGTTCTAGAATATGATATACATATGCATGCGTAGATTAAGGTGTAATCTATAAGTTTAAATTTGAAATTCAAAATTCAAAATTTAAAATTCAAAATTTAAAATTTAAAATTTGTTAGAAGTTTCAAATTTGAAATTCAAAATTTAAAATTTGAATTTTGAAATTTGAAATTTAAAATTTAAAATTTGAAATTTATTTGAAAATTTAAATTTAAAATTTGAAATTTGAAAATTTAAAATTTAAAATTTAAAATTTAAAAATTTAAAATTCAAAGATTGGAAATTCGAAATTTGAAATTTGGTTGAAATCTCAAATTTGAAATTTAAAATTTGAAATTCAAAATTTAAAATTTGAAATTGGTATATTTAGATATACTTGATCCAAGTAGTAAGTAATCTAATTGGGTTGGTTGCCATGGCCGTCCGGTCATAGGAGAAAAATAGGGTTTAAAGGCCCTCTCTTCCCATTCGATGGGATCTCCTATGGCGGTAGGGATACCGATGCAATTATATCCCATACCGATGAAGCAGTGAAAGGACTTAATTACAAAATTTATCATGAATGTGTTAGATTAGATCTAAAAAAAAATTCATGATTTATTTTGAGTTATTTTCTGTAATGAAATGAGCAATAGGATTGCTGTTTATGAAATGTGATGACCCATTTGTGAAATGAGTCAACACATTTGGTGAACAGAAAATAAAATCTTTTAAAATTTAAAAATTATTTTCAAAATGCCAAATCCTGATCCATCAGTTCAAGTACTTAATTAAAAGAATTAAGTGTTGTCTAGTAGGTCTAGAATTGTGAATTAAGACCTAAGATAATTGTATAAACTTGTGGGTCAATGGGTTAGATGAATTAGGTCCATAATTGGGTTAGACCTAAGGTTAGCTTAAAAAATAGACTAAATAGAGTAATTGATCAAATCTAATCAAAAATTGAATTAGATTAGATCAAGGATACTCTAGACTCAACTTCAATAGTTGTAGTTGAATGGGTCCATGTCTTTAACTAGACCAAGATGGACTTAATTCATGACTACGTGGTGGAACCCTATTTACTAAGTTGATCAAAATTAAAACTAATGAACCGGTTGGTGTCTAAGATAAGTTTGGCAGTTTTGACCAGTGATTCTTAAGCGGGAGCTACTCGCATTGATTCGATCATTGACGAGTTAATGACAAATCTCCACCACTGATCTCACTTACCTGGCCAATCTGGTAAGTTAGATTTTGATTAGATCACTTGGTGATTAGAGCTCACCCATATCATTAGGTAAATTGGTGTGACTGATTTAGGTGCTCCTAATGCCAGCTTTAATTAAATCTTTTTTAATCTGACTTGGTGAAGTCAGTGGGATGATTAAAATTGGCTGGATGATTTCTTCTCTACTATCCTTTAATAAAATCCTCAAAAATTATTAGGTCCCTAAAATGATTAAGTTATAATGATAACTAAGTCAATGCCTCCCATTAAGTGAGTGATAATAAGTCCATTAATTCAATGATCATTGGAGGCCCAAAGGCCTGGTGCTCATTGGCTAATGGAATTATCATTCATAATATGATAATTTGGTTGAGTCTTTCTGATGGTGGTTAGGTTGGCCGGCCAAAGTTGGGCCTGATCATTTATTGATCCGATTCACCAAATTAAGTCATGTTAATGGTTGGACCTAACCAGATCTTTTCAGTGGAGGCCAAAGCCTACTGATTAGGTTCTGGGGCAAAATCAATTACTAGAAGTTGTTTAGAGAAACAACTGGTTAAGAACCTACCCATAGATGCACATGGGTTGACTAACCAAAGTTGGGCTCGTGTGTAGTCTGTGTGGATTCTAGTACCCATTAAGGAATTAAAGTAATTTCTCGAATTGAAGGTTGAGGCTACCGGTTCGTAAAAATATTGAAAAAAATTTTAGACTAAAGTCCAAGTCTTTAGTATTAATTTATATACTAATAGAGGTCTGGTTTTTCTTTATACAGCTATGGCCACTACCCTGTCGCTTCGGTCATTATTAAATAATGACAAGCTCATGGGACTTAATTTCGATAGCTGGTATCGAAAATTGAAAATCATCTTTGAGCATGAGCGGATCCTTTATGTAGTAACGGATCCAGCACCTGAGGAGCCAGCTCCGAACGCTAGTAAGACGATCAGAGACACTTATCAGAAGTGGCTCAATGACCGCACCACCGTCCGATGTATTATGCTGGCAGCAATGAATGATGAGTTCAGCCATAGATTTGAGAACGCCCAGCCACAGGAGATGCTTCAAATGTTGAATGACTCCTTTGGCACGCCTGACGATATTGAAAAGCACAAAACTAGTTGTGCCATTTTCAATGCTCGGATGAGGGATGGGGCATCAGTCACTGATCATATACTGTACATGATCGAGATGATTGAGCGCCTAAGCAAATTGGGTTTTTCTCTGCATGAGCAGCTCGATAAGGATGCGATCCTTAATTCCTTGCCCAAGTCCTTCCTCCCATTCCTTACTCATTTTCGAATGACAAAGTCTGTAGTAAACTACCACGGATTGTTGGGGTTGCTGCAGAACTTTGAGAAGGATCACCAGCTCTATAAGGAGTCGGTGAATGTAGTGGGAGGGTCTTCTTCTCATCGTTGACCCTTTGGGAAGGGGAAGAAGAACAAGAAGGTGCAGCCTCATGCTGGGACGGTTGCACAGGGTCAGACCAAGAAGCGCAAGCCCGACCAGAGCCAGGCGGAGTGCTTCTTTTGCAAGAAGCAGGGGCATTGGAAGAGAAACTGTCCTCAATACATTGCCTCCTTGGACCCGAACAGGCTGAAGAAGAAGTAAGGTAATTATATGATAACTTCTTGTAACTTTTTCATTTGTGATACTACTGCTTAGGTATTGGATACCGGAAGCCCTTATCATATTTATAATTCGATGCAGAGTCTGCAGGTCAGTAGGAGATTTGATGAAGGTGAGAGGTTCCTGAATGTTGGAGATGGAAGCAAAGTTCCAGTTCTAGCTTTAGGAATCATGAGTCTTGTAATCAATTCTCGTAATGTAATTCTAAGTGAATATCACTATTGTCCAAGCTTTTTATTAAATATTATTTCTGTAGGCCTTTTGGCCATGTACGGTTATAATTTTTTAATAAAAAAAAATATTTACAATATCATTTTGAATGATGTTACAATATTTGTTGGACAATTAAATAATAGAATTTACTTACTATCACAGCCTGTTAATGTGGTTCAAAACTTTGATAAATGCCCTAGAATAGATAATGTGTCAGAAGTCTATCTTTGGCACTGTAGGTTAGGTCATATTAATAAGAACAAGATAAACAGGTTGGCTCAAGAAGGAATTCTTGAACTTGATGATTGTGAATCACTTCCAACCTGTGAGTTTTGTCTTCTTGGAAAGATGACCAAGTCACTTTTTACTGAAAAAAATGAGCGGGCCAGTGAACTCTTGGGTCTGGTACATTCTGATGTATGTAGACCTATGAGCTCAAGTGCAAGAGGTAGATATTTCTTCTTCATAACCTTCACAAACGACCTATCGAGGTATGGGTATGTCTACTTAATGAAGTATAAGTCAGAGTCATTTGAAATGTTCAAACTATTCCGAAATGAGGTAGAAAAAATAAATTGAGAAGTGTATTAAAATTCTTCGATCTGATCGAGGAGGTGAATATCTTTCCAATGAGTTTCTGACGTATCTAAGGGAGAATGAGATTTTCTCTCAGTGGACTCCTCCTGGAACACCACAGCATAATGGTGTGTCTGAAAGGAGAAATCGGACCTTATTGGACATGGTTCGATCCATGATGGAGTTTGCTGGTCTGCCGATCTTCCTCTGGGGATATGCGCTCGAATCGGCTTGTTACCTTTTAAATAGAGTTTCGAGTAAGTCTGTAGCCAAAACGCCATATGAGATATGGATAGGATGTAAGTCAGTACTCTCGCACCTTAGGGTTTGGGGGTGTCCGGTTTATGTTAAACATTTAATTACAGACAAGCTTGGACCTAGGTCTGACAAGTGTAATTTTATAGGGTACCCAAAAGAGACCAAAGGGTATTATTTCTACCTTGCTGATGAGCAAAAGGTGTTTGTCAGCCTTAAGGCAATCTTTTTAGAAAAGGAGTTCCTTAGTGAAGGAACTGTTGCCTCTAAGATCGAAATTTGATAAAATTCGACAGGTGGAAAATCCGACACATATTACTGAACCTGAACCTGATTTGATTAGATCATATCCGGAGCCCATTGATTATGCACCCTTAAGGCGGTCTGGTAGAGTACTACATCAACTGGATAGATACTATGGTTTCTTGGTCTGGGATGGCGATCCTGTCGAACTTGATGAAAATGATGAGGATCTGATCACCTACATGGATGCAATGCAGAGACCTGACTCTGAGAAATGGCTAGAGACCATGAAATCTGAAATAGAGTCCATGAAGGTCAACGATGTGTGGACATTGGTTGACTCACCCGAAGGAGTGAAACCCATAGGGTGTAAGTGGGTCTTCAAGAGGAAGAGGGGCGCAGACGGAAAGGTGGAGACCTATAAAGCCCGTCTGGTTGCCAAGGGATATCGTCAACATTATGGTATAGATTATGACGAGACATTTTCTCCTGTGGCAATGCTCAAATCTATTCGGATTATGCTTGCGATAGCTGCCCATCTAGACTATAAAATCTGACAGATGGATGTGAAGACAGCTTTCCTAAACAGAGAGCTGGACGAAGAGGTGTATATGATACAACCTGAAGGGTTCACATCCACAGATGAGTCTAAGGTATGCAAGCTACAAAGATCTATTTATGGACTTAAGCAGGCATCTCGGAGTTGGAACATACGTTTTGATAGGACAATCAAAACGTATGGCTTCGTTAAGAACGGAGAAGAGCCCTGCATTTATAAGTGGGCTAATGGTCCAGTAGTAGTATTTCTTGTATTGTATGTGGATGACATTCTCTTAATCGGGAATGATATCCCTGCATTACAGAGAATAAAGATTTGGCTATCGTCACAGTTCTCCATGAAGGATCTGGGAGAAGCTTCCTACATCCTAGAGATGAGGATCTATAGAGATAGATCCAAAAGGTTGCTTGGCTTATCCCAATCCACGTACATTGATACTATGCTGAAAAGGTTCAGCATGGAGAATTCCAAGAAAGGCTATCTATCGATAGGCCATGGAATTTCTCTCTCGAAAAGGGATTGTCCGACAACACCTTAAGAGAGAGAGCGTATGGGTAGGATTCCATATGCTTCGGTAGTGGGATCTATCATGTACGTCATGACATGTACATGACCAGATGTGGCATACTCACTAGGGGTAGTGAGTAGATACCAATCTGATCCAGGGGAGAATCACTGGAAGGTTGTTAAAACCATCCTGAAGTATTTAAGAAATACGAAGGACCAGTGGCTTGTATATGGTGAATC
This sequence comes from Elaeis guineensis, assembly GCF_000442705.2. Classification (NCBI taxonomy): domain Eukaryota; kingdom Viridiplantae; phylum Streptophyta; class Magnoliopsida; order Arecales; family Arecaceae; genus Elaeis; species Elaeis guineensis. The sequence goes on along the minus strand of NC_025993.2, from coordinate 174,734,276 downwards.
AGACTTGAGACTTATAGGGTTTACAGGCTCTAGTTTCCAGTCTGATCGCGATGACAGCAAGAGTGTGTCAGGATTTATTTTTACCCTTAATGGTGGGGCTGTCTGCTGGAAGAGTTCCAAGCAGCACACTGTGGCTGATTCAGTATGCGAGGCAGAGTATATTGCTGCATCAGATGCTGCCAAAGAAGCGGTGTGGCTGAGAAAATTCATCACCGAGCTCGGAGTAGCACCCTCCCTTATTGGTCCAGTTTTGCTCTACTGTGACAGCTCTGGAGCCATTGCTCGGGCGAAGGAACCGAAGGCACACCAGCAGACGAAGCATATTCTACGTCGCTACCATCTCATCCGGAAGATCGTGGATCAAGGTGACGTTGACCTTCAGAAGATCGACAGGAAGGAGAACCTGGCCGACCCATTCATTAAAGCCATTACGGTGAAGGAGTTCAACGACTACAAGTCGAAGATGGGTATTAGATACTGCACCGATTAGCTTTAGGCCAAGTGGGAGATTGTTGGGAATAGTGTCCCAAAGCCAATCGTCAGCCTATTGATGGTTGTGCTCCTTTTGTATTAGTACATGAATTATAAATAAATAAAAATTATTTTGATATTTTTTCATCATAAATATTTCATCTTCTAATGAACTCCTGTGTTGTGGTGAAGTCCTTAGGACTATTTAGACTCGACAAAGGAGGATTTGTCGCTTAGTCCTTAAACCTGTTCGTGACCAAATGATACGTTGTTATCAAGGATGAAAACGTTTATCGAGCATAGGTCGTTGTGTGCCATATGGGTTGGTTGTCCTCATAACCAAGGAGTGTGGAGACACTAATATGGCATACAGGTGAGATATAATGGTACATCTGCACTGAATGTGACCGACTCCGGAGCTATTTCTGCTGTCAAAATTTGCTCCGATGGGATATGGGTATAAATATCCCTCCGACCTGAGACCACCACGGTGACTTGCAAGCAACTCACTGCACTTAGGCACTGGACTACCCGAATTTCTAATTCAGTGACGGAAGGCTACTGGGTGTAGTCAAGTACTTGACTTGTCGGTGCGTGTGTCAAGATGGGATTGACCACTCCAGTTTAGGAGCTGTGTACAGTCGTGTTTTAATTTAGCAAAACTTTGGCCAGGGTAGTCCTAGTGAGGAGTCATAGGACTAATTGAGTTGAGCATGATTCAGATGATCTCATCAGGGTTGACAGTTTCACCCTGAGTCGTCCTAAACACAGGAGTCAAAAGGGATGAATTATACGGTAACCATATTCACATAGGTTCTGAATATTGCGATTGCGACTATTCGACCTATCCGGTCATCGGGTACCATTGCTAGATGGTCACTTTGATTAGTACAGGAATTGGTTTCTATGCTACTGGCTTAGGTTCGAACCTGCGGGGTCACACACATTAGAAGTTCCTTTCTGATCTGATGGCTGATTATGAGTCTTATGTGTCTGAGACTCTATGATTGAGAATTAGGATTCTCTGATTATGAGTTCCACACATTTTGGGTACCGGGGTCAAAATTTTGAATTTCAAATTTTGAATTTGAAATTTGAACTCTTCGATCAAGGTTTCATATTGATGGACTTTGATACCCGATTGCCCATCAGATTTGGACTCAATAATTATGAGAGATTTTATTAGTGATTTGATTGCTAATTAACTCAATTTGATTGAGTAATTATTTTTGGATCAAGTCTAATTGAAGTGGATTCAGTTGGGTTTGACCCGATTAGGTTAAGAGTTGACCTAATCGTCGAGATGGTTTGGTCCCTGATTTGATCAGGGGTTGGGCTTAGTCAATTTTTTATTTGATTAAGATTTTATTGAGCCTAATTTAGCCTAATTAAGTTAAGTTTAATCTGGTCTAATTGTGCTTAACCTATTTTGATTAGGTTGGTTCAATTAAGATCAAACCACCATTTGAATTTGAATTCCTGCACCACCTTAAGTCTCTGCGCCCATTTGAATTCACGAGAAGAAACTTCTCATGAATTTTTTCTCACGCAAAGCCCTTCTCATGCCCACTCTTGTGCACCATTTGGATGGATAAAGCTGATTAGTTAACCATTCAAATTCAGAGCGTGTTTGAATTTGAATGGATAACTTATCTCTTTTGCCTTCAAGCTTATCCATCTTGTGCGCCACATAATTCACATGAGAAAGAGTTTCTCATGAAACCTTTCCACGCACAAAAAGTCTACGCCCTTCTCTTCTCACGCCCAAGTGGATAAGGATGAGTTGGTTTTAGTTTGAATTCAAATTTGATTTGAATTCAAATGTGTAACCACTTGTCTTTATCCTCTCACGCGGATAAGACACGTTTTGAACTATTTTAAAAGAGATAGGGAGCTGGGGCGTGTGTAGAAAAATTTTGAGAAAGAAAGTGGGGCGTGAGGAAGCCTTGTGCATGAGATGAAGGTCCAAAACCTTCCAAAGAGATCCATCAGCCTCTCAACCAATCAAGCAGATGATTCAGAGTATCCGAAGAGTCAGCACACATCGATCGAAGGAGTTCGATCAACATCAGCCATCAAAAGGGTGAAATCACGAACTATTATTCGTGAGGAACCGATCAGACGGGAGCTTCGTGTGGACGATCTGCAGAGGCCAGACACTAGTGTAGCTGCGACATAACAATTAGAGACCCCCGACAGTGATCAGATTACGGTGATCGATTATCCGCAAAAGGTGACGTGTTCTGAACATAGTACAGTAAAAAGTTTACTATTTCAAATTTGAATTTTAAATTTAAATGCATACTGTTGTATCATATTTAGATCCTAGTGTAGGGTTAATTAGTATTAATTAATAAGATTAATTAATAATTTTACTGTAAAATAATAATTTTGAAAAAATTTTAAAATTACCATTTTGCCCCTGCACTGAATTTTTGCTTCAATGAGAGCCTTGTAGCTCTCCAGATGGTCAATTGGGTCGGTGGAGCCATCGTAAGGCTCCATGTGAGGCATCTTGAACCGACTAGGAATCGATTCGTCTAGGATGAATCGGGAGAGAGGTTGGGTGGTCCGGAAGTCGACGTCGTTCGAAGACTTCTGGCCATCCGCCTGCAGCTGGACAAGCCGAGGGTCGATTTCTTTGAATCTGCGTTCGTAGTCGTCGGTCCGTCGGTGCTGAGACCCCGGAGGTGGAGTCTCCCGATGAATCCGAGAGGGAGGCGGACGGTGTTCGCGGCCGCTTCTCCTTCCTTGCTCGTTCCAGCTGGGAAGGAGAAGGTCATCGGAACCGGTGGGTGTCACGCTGTGGCTGCCTCCCCCCTTCTCGGGGGGAGTGGTGAGACGGCAGCTCTTGAGGAGGAGATGAAAGTGGATGCAGGCATCGACGGCTGCTTCTGGACGGCATGGGATGCGCCACCGGTTGTTCCGCCGGCGGTTGCGGTAACTGAGTCGGTCGCTGCGGGAGATTTTTGACCGCATCCGTCAGGACGGTCATTTTTTGCATGATCACCGTGATCTATGCCTCCGTGGTTACCATCGGGTGTGGAGAGCTGGGCTCCGCCATGGAGGGTGAAGGAGAGGGCTTTTCACGACGGGAAGAGCGCCTCGCCGACCCGATAGCTCTCGATCACTGAGCTCTGATTTTCGTCATCTCGAGAGGTCTCTTCAAGCTTCTGTGGAGCTCGTTGTCTTACCTCTGTCGAGCCCCTACTTGGTGCGCCAAACCTGTTGCGGCCAATCTCCTCGTCGCCTGGTCGTCGAGATCGAGCATCTGCAAAAGAAGTCCGCACTGACTGGAGGTGGCTCCGGTGGGGACCCTCCGACGGTCAAGTCAGAGAGGAGACTAGGCAACAGTAGAAAAGAATCAAGGAGCTCAGCGAGAGAGAGAGAGCGAGAGCTAGAGAGGAAGAGTTCAGTGGTTTCGAAAAGAACCTCCTCCAACACTGTTGCCTTTCCCATTTTATAGTAGAGCACGGCATGGCACCGTCATTAATGGCGCAGACAATGGGAGGAGTTGTCAAATCGTCGGAGGCTGTCAGAGTCACCGTGGACTGTCAAGTCATCGTGGGCTTGTCACATCGCTGGGGTTAATCTATGTCCTTGGCAGGACAATGTCCCAGGACGGCTACGCCACATGCTTTTGTCAGGACGGCGGGCCTCAGTAGTCGTACGGCGTTTGAGGAAGCCGACCGACCATACGTCGATATTTGGTTGTGGGATATCGGGTGAAGACCAGGGACATCATCGATCGGTTTAATACCTCGCTGAGGTCGGACGTCGGCTGCCACCCCCGACAGTGAGTCGGTGATTTGGGCTCCACCACTCAGCTGGTTGGGAACAGAATGAGTCTGCCCGACCGACACTCGTTCAGTCAGATAAAGTCGGCAGCTTACTATCCGCAGTCATCGATCAGTACAATCGGTAAAGTCAGGCGTCGGTCGGAGTCATCCGTCGGTCGTCGGTCAGACCGGTCCGAGGGTAAGTCGATGTATGGGGGTTAGTCGGTATATCCCAACAACCCCTAATAAATATCTCCAAGTTAAGAATAACTAAATAACATTAGTAAACTGGATTCGAGTAGGTTTCATGTATTGGTTAAGGATAAACTTTTCCTTTTTATATAAAACAAGAGATTAGTGGGAGATCCTATCTCTATCATTTACCATTCAGGAAAGGATAAACTAGATTGTACTTCTTCTTAATAATTATTTTCTCACATAGAAGACAATATCTTTAAGTTTGTTGCTTTTTTACAAAACCCTTCTAGAGCTGGTTTAAAATAAAGTAAAACCGGCCAACTCTAGACATATTGAACTATTTATTATATTTATCATATGTTGGGTATAAAATACCCACAGCCAAAATCCTCAGCGGAACCGACTACGAACAGGACAGCTCCGCCCGGACTCCTACGGGAGCCGGGCTCCGCCACCAACATCGACTACGAACAGGACAGCTCCGCCCGGACTCCTACGGGAGCCGGGCTCCACCACCGACATCGACTACGAACAGGACAGCTCCGCCCGAACTCCTACGGGAGCCGGGCTCCGCCGCCGACATCGACTGCAGGACAGCTCCGCCCGGACTCCTACGGGAGCCGGGCTCCGCCGCCGACATCAACTGCAGGACAGCTCCGCCCGGACTCCTACGGGAGCCGGGCTCCACCGTCGACACCGACTACGAACAGGACAGCTCCGCCCAGACTCCTACGGGAGCCGGACTCCGCCGCCAACATCGACTACGAACAGGACAGCTCCGCCCGGACTCCTACGGGAGCCGGGCTCCACCGCCGACATCAACTGCAGGACAGCTCCGCCCGGACTCCTACGGGAGCCGGGCTCCACCGCCGACACCGACTACGAACAGGACAGCTCCGTCCGGACTCCTACGGGAGCCGGGCTCCGCCGCCGACACCGACTATGAACAGGACAGCTCCGCCCGGACTCCTACGGGAGCCAGGCTCCGCCGTCGACATCAACTACAGGACAGCTCCGCTCGGACTCCTACGGGAGCCAGGCTCCGTCCTCAGCATCGACCGCTGGTAAGTCTCGTCCGGACTCCTATGGGAGCCGGACTTCGCCTTTGGCTTTAATTGCAGGAAGACTCCGTCCGGACTCCTACGGGAGTCGAGCTTCGTCCTCAGCTCTGACAGCTGCCAGTAGCCTCCGTCCGGACTCCTACAGGAGCCGGACTCTGCCAACAACGTCAACTGCAAGCGGACTCCTACGGGAGCCGGACCTCTCCTTCGACCCTAATCACGGGGGGACTTCGTCCGGGCTCCTACAAGAGCCGGACTCCATCTTCAACTTCGACGGCCACAGACAGACTATGTCCGGACTCCGTCCGGACCCCCACGGGAGCTGGGCTCCACCCACGACCCCGATCGCAAGGAGGACTCCGCCCGGATCCATACGAAGGCCAAACTCAAATCGCTGTCGAGCTTCAGCCAGCAGATCTGCACTCCCAGGCCACAATCACGGCCACGATCCTGCTCCACTTCCTGCAGCGGACTCCGCGCAGCTCCATCACTCCCTGACAGGCCGCAGTAACGGTCGCAACACTACTCCACTCTCTGCGGCGGATCCCGCGCCCACACGGCTCCATTACTGCCTGACAGGCCACGATAAACGACCGCGATCCTGCTCCACCTCCTGCAGCAGATATCGCACGATTCTCCCATCCACTGGCAAGACGCCGCAGCATCTGCATCCCACTTCCCACAGCAGATTCCACGTGGCACGCCCCAGTGATGGCCACAACTCCGCTCCACTACTCTTCGCAGTAGATTCCTCCTGACTAAGAGCGGCCCACTACCTGACGGTTACAAATATCGCCATCAATCCGTTACCTCCCCCGCCTATAAAAGGGGGACCCAGATACGTTATCCTCTAAGCTCATTTTCTTATCTCAAAACTCTGCTAAATTCTCCGTTCGAGCACTCCATTCTTGTTGAGGCAGAGAACTGACTTGAGCATCGGAGGGTCTTGCCGGAGCAACCCCACCTCCGGTTTAGACTTCCTTTGCAGGTCCCGGCGGCGATCGCGGCTTCCCCGACTCCAGCTTCTCCGACGCAAGCAGATTTTTGCACCAACAGGATTGGCGCTAGAGGAAGGGTCTGTGTCTTCGCAGCACCCTTGTTCTTAAAGGAGTGTTCAACGGAGCCACCTCCGACCGTCTCTCCGTCACCCACTCCTAATCTTCCCCTGCGAGATCGACACTCGATGCCTCCGCGCAAGGCGTCCACCCGACGGTCCACGACCTCCGCGGCCAGATCTCAGGCTCCGGCCTCCCCTCCAGTTTCTCAGCCTCCTCCTCCTCCCCCTCCGGCGGTGGCGGTCGGCGCGGAGCAATTTGACTTGCTGGCACAGCAGGTCAGAGGCCTCGTCGAAGCCATACAAGCAATGCAGCAGCAGCAGCCGCAGGCGTCGGCGCATCCGGAAGGGGCATCTCCGAAATGCCGGAACCCGACGGCGGGGCGGTTCACCTGGGCCAGCCGCCCCGTCCTTCCCGGGAAAACAAATCCGTTGGTAGAGAGCCCTCAATCGGATCACGACTCCACCCCTGGAAGATCCCTACCCCCGTTCTGCCAAAGGACCCTCGAGACTCGAAGTCGAGAGGATTTCCTGGACCGGAGGCTCCAGGAGATGAACCGGCGGATTGAAGAACTCCGCCACGCGCCCCCCGCTTATGGTGAGGATATTTGCACTGACCCTCCCTTCTCCCAAATGATCATGCAGGAACCGATCCCGCCAAACTTCAAGCTTCTCCAGTTCGAAAGCTACGACGGGACTTCGGACCCGGTTGATCATCTGGAGGCCTTCCGGACGATGATGCTGCTTCACGGCGCTCCTGACGCCATCTTATGCCGAGCTTTCCCGTCTACTTTGAAGGGAGCAGCGAGGAACTGGTACTCGACTTTGAAGTCGGGTACCATCTTTTCCTTCGATCAAATGAGCCACCTATTTGTGGCCCATTTTGTCAGCAGCCGGCGTCCCCGGAAGGGTTCGGAGTCCCTCATCAACATCAAGCAGAGGAAAGGAGAGTCCATACGGACCTACGTCAACTGCTTTAACATCGCGGCATTGGAGGTCCGGAACTTGGACCAGTCAGTTGCCATGGCCGCCCTGAAAGGTGGCCTTCAGAAGAATGATCTTTTGTACTCCCTGGAGAAGAAGTACCCCAGAAATTTTGTCGATTTACTGGCTCGGGCTGAAGGATACGCCCGAGCGGAAGAAGCCTTCAAAATGAAGGACGAAGAGACAGCAAGGAAGCGTCAAGCGGGAGATTCGAGTAAGCCCGCAGTTGAGAAAAGGCCAAAGGAAGCCCGGCCGCTTCCCGATCCCCTCCTGGACATAAGCGCGCCCATACTCCACCCCGGGCACGCAGGCAGAGAAGCCTGGACCGCGGGGTTTGGTGGGGCTCCCCACTAGGGAGATTTCGCAACTACGCCTCCCTCAACGCCTCGAAGGCCCAGGTATTAATGGAGGTCAGGGAGCAGCTCCCTAGGCCGGAGAGGATGCGCACACATCCCAGAAAGCGCAACCTCAACAAGTTCTGCCTCTACCACCGCGACCACGGCCACGACACCGAAGAATGCATCCAGCTCCAGGACGAGATCGAGGAGCTCATTCGACGAGGTCGACTCGACAGATTCATCCACCGCAGGCCTGAAGGTAGAGGAGACCGGCCAAGAGCCCTCCCACAGCCTGAACCGCAGAAAAGGGAGGAGCAACCCGGGGACCGGCCTCCCATCGGGACCATCGACTCCATCACCGGAGGGTCTCAAGGAGGAGCGAAAAAACTGTAAATGTATCACTTACGATTTCGCCTTGAATCTAATTTTCTTTCTACCTAACGTGCTCTTCCCACCTGGCATGGATTCGTTACGACTGGATACGACCCCTCCAAAAACCACAGCCATGTCAGGAACAGGAGGAGAACCTCGTCCTGACATGAGCGAAGTCAAAGGCCCGGTTCTTTTAGACCGGATGGGGGGAGAGGCCTTACAACGCCCTAATGTGCCCCCACAGCCCTGTTAGGGACAGGAGGAGAACCTCGCCCTAACTTGAGCAAAGTCAAAGGCCCGGTTCTTTTAGACCGGATGGGGGGAGAGGCCTTACAACGCCCTAATGTGCCCCCACAGCTCTGTTAGGGACAGGAGGAAAACCTCGCCCTAACTTGAGCAAAGTCAAAGGCCCGGTTCTTTTAGACCGGATGGGGGGAGAGGCCTTACAACGCCCTAATGTGCCCCCACAGCCATGTCAGGAACAGGAGGAGAACCTCGTCCTGACATGAGCAAAGTCGAAGGCCCGGTTCTTTTAGACCGGATGGGGGAGAGGCCTTACAGCGTCCTAACGCGCCCCCACAAGCCAGGCTGGTAACAAGAGGAGAACCTCACGCCGGCTCGAGCAAAATGGAAGGCCCGGACTCCTACGGGAGCTGGGTTCCAACGCCAAGGAAGACTTCACCCGGACTCCTACGGGAGCCGGGCCCCAACGCCAGGGAAGACTTCACCCGGACTCCTACGGGAGCCGAGTTCCGCCTATAAGGAAGACTTCACCCGGACTCCTACGGGAGCCGGGTTCCGCCTACAAGGAAGACTTCACCCGGACTCCTACGGAAGCCGGGTTCCGCCTACAAGGAAGACTTCATCCGGACTCCTACGGGAGCCGGGTTCCGCCTACAAGGAAGACTTCACCCAGACTCCTACGGGAGCCGGGTTCCGCCTACAAGGAAGACTTCACCCGGACTCCTACGGGAGCTGGGTTCCGCCTACAAGGAAGCCTTCACCCGGACTCCTACGGGAGCCGGGTTCCGCCTACAAGGAAGCCTTCACCCGGACTCCTACGGGAGCCGGGTTCCGCCTACAAGGAAACTTCACCCGGACTCCTACGGGAGCCGGGTTCCGCCTACAAGGAAGACTTCACCCGGACACCTACGGGAGCCGGGTTCCGCCTACAAGGAAGACTTCACCCGGACTCCTATGGGAGCCAGGTTCCGCCTACAAGGAAGCCTTCACCCGGACTCCTACGGGAGCCGGGTTCCGCCTACAAGGAAGACTTCACCCGGACTCCTACGGGAGCCGGGTTCCGCCTACAAGGAAGACTCCGCCCGGACTCCTACGGGAGTCGGGCTCCATCCACGACTTCTGCAGCGGGGGTTAATGGTGGCGAAACCCGACCGCCTAACAAGATCGGATGAAGAGAAAAAGCCCCCACCCCCCGACGACGTCTACATCAAACAAGTCAAACGATAAGAAAGGTTCAGCAGACAATAATATCAGTGCGATGCGTGGACGAGGTAACACAAAATGCTCTTTTTTTCATTCTTGATATACACACTACAAGGCCAGGATGGTCAAGGAAAGAAGGACAAAATGACAAAAAGGTAGTAACTACATGATAAGGCATAAAGACAAAAGAGCTCTAAGGAGGCCCCGCTCTCTCCGACCTAGGGTTATCTACTCCATCCCTCAATCAGGACTGCCTCAGGTTCTCTATTGCTTCTTCTAGTTCTTTTCTCTTCCGCAGCGCGTCCTGGAGCGCCCGACGAAGTTGCTGGCTCTCAGCCTCCGCTTCTCGACACCTCTTCCGCAAAACTTCGGACTCCGCCTCCGCGTCTGCGACGGCCTGCCGCTCAAGTGCCAGTTGGATCTTCACTTGTTGCAGCTCGACTGTCTTCTCCCCGAGGGAGACAGAAATCCCTTCAACAGTGCCTCTCAGGGCTTGGAGCTCTTCGGAATCTTGGGCGGAAGTAAGCTGCGCCCTATTAGCCAACTGCCTCTGGAGACGAACGACTTCGTCAGCCGCCGTCCGAAATCTCCCTTTATACTCTTCCACTTGCCGGCGCCAGCTGGCCCGCTGCACGTCGTGGCTCATCTCGGCGTCTTGAAGCTGCTTCTGAAGGTCGGAGACCTTCTGCGACCACTTCTGTCCATCATCAACCCGGGCCAAGAGCCGGGATGAGTTTCCTTCCAGCTGGCCGATCTTCCTCTTCGCAGCTGACAGTTCCACCTTAAGGGCGCTGATCCTGGCTTCTTGAGCCTAAATTCGATCGCTGGTGCTCTTCTTGCATTCCTCGAGCTCCTTTGTGAAGTTCGTCTTCCTCCGGCTGTAATCCATGATCGCCTTCACATGGAGACTCCGAAAGTGGGCGGCCTCAGCGGCGGCTTCAGAATGGCCTTCTCTTGATTTGCGGAGCTCGCCTTCCGTCTTCTTTAACTTCTTCGTCAGGTGAAGGACCTCCTTTTTCAACCGCTGGATTGTTGATTTCAGCGGGACCCCCAGGGGCAAGGGGAGTGCTTCAGCAGGGCACTGCCATCGGAAGGTGCAAGCATCAAAGATCGACTCATGAAAGAAGAAAAGCAGAAAGAAGGAGGAGGGGGAAGGAGAAGCCATCCACAACAAGCAATTCGACTTTATTGATTGAATAATTTTGAAGACAAACAGAAAGAAAATACGGCGGCAAAATAAGGGCACAAGATCAGAGGTCTCAGACCTCAGGGGCAAGAGGTGTAGAACTCGGTGCGGGGGGTGCGACCGCGGTGGCGACGGACGAGGGGCCGGCCTCATCTTCAGACTCCTCAAGAAAGCCGAGATCAAGTTTGGAGTATTTGCTGGCCACCTTCTCTTGGCAGAGCTCGAACCCCTTGGTGAACGCCTCCTGGCCGAACTGGACATTCAGGTCCCTCATCTCTGTGGAGGCCTTGAATTCCTCCACCGCAAGGGCCCTGGCCTTCGAGACCAGAACCGAAGTTTGCTCGACCAAATGGGCGACCTCGGCCTCCGCCTTCCTCGCCGACTCCTCCAAGATCCGTCTCTCCTCTTCCCGGGCTTGTCTCTCCTCTTCTCGGGCTTGCCTCTCTCTTTCCAGGGCCTCCTGGAGGGCGACTACTTCGGCCGTCTTCGCTTGGAGGCGAGCAACCTCGGCTTGGCAGCGTTCCTCCGCCTGAAGGAGGTCCCTTCTCATGCGGCTCGTCGCCTCGACATAGGCGAAGAGCTGGTGCCCAATCTGCAAGGACGGATAGAGAATAAAGACAAAGACCGAGTGACCGTGTAAATAAATATCCGCTTACCTCGAGGAAGGACCCCAAAGAGTCCCAAGCCCGCTGCTCAGGATCGGTGCGGTCGATCCTCTCCACGACGTCGGACAGGATGCAGCCGTCGAGCAGCCGCCTGATCAAGTTCCTATCGTTGAAGGGGTTCTCCGATCCCTCCTCGGAGCAGACGGACTCGTCTGCAGCAGCTCGGTGGCTACTCGCCCTGCGAGCCACCGATTTCCTCCTCCTCCCCGCGGCGGGCGCCTCCGTGGGGCGAACCCCCAGAGTGGGGGCCCCAGTCGGCGGGCTCCTCGAGGAAGCCCGGGGAGCCACTGGCTCGGCATCTGAAGGAATGTCGATGGCCGGGGCCGCCTGGACGGGCGCAGCCAAGCTCGTCTCCTCCGCCCTGGCCCTCTTCGCCGATCTGGAGGCCGCCGCGCCCTTTCTCTTCTGAGCTCTCATGCCCCTGGCAAGCATCCGCGTTGCTTCGGTCTCCATTGCTAAAAAAAAAAATGATGAGAAAAGAAAAAAGGAAAAAAGAAGCAACACCGATCAATCAAGAGTCAAAAAAAAAAAAAAAAAAGAAGAAAAGAAGAAGAAAAAGAAGAAGAGTGGGAAGGAAAAAGAGGTAAAGAGAAGAAGAAGAGGAAGGCAAGAAAAGAAAAGATAAGATGAATACTCGCTGGATCCTGAGGGCTCAGGCCGATGTTGAAAAGAAGCTGCTCCCTCAGAAGGTTAGGAAGGGAAGGAGCGGGATAAGTTAGAAGCTTCTGGGCGGCCTGGAGGTCGTCCTCCCCCAGGCTAGGAGCCCGACGGATGGAATCCCTCAGAGAACCCCAAGGGGGCAGGCCCAGTTCCAAGGTCGGACAGTGGACGAAGAGGTATTTCCTCTTCCAATTGTGAATCGAAGAAGGGGCGCCCTTCAGCAACCCCTTCTTACCAAACTGGAGGGAGAAGTACCACCAGTCCTTCGCCGAAGGATGGCGTTTGAAGGTATAAAAATGCCTGAACAAGGAGAGGGACGGCTGAACCTCGACTATGTGGCAGAGAGAGAGAAACCCTATCAAAAACCTAAAGGAATTCGGGGCCACGGAAGCGAGAGAAATATCCAAGAAGCGGAAGAAGGCAGTGACAAAGGCAGGAAGCGGAAGCCGGAGTCCGGCACGGAATGCTTCCTGATACAAACAGAAGCGACCGGGAGGAGGAGTGCAGGCCCGGTCAGAGGGACCAGGTAGCTCCAGATCGTACTCCGGAGGAATCCCATACCGAACCCTTATCAGAAGGAGTTCCTCCGAAGTCGACGAACATGGAATAACGCCCGGCGCGAAAATCGGACGAGGCCTAGCCCCGGACGTGGGTTCGTCCACAGAGACAGAGACCTGGGGGTTTGAAGCAGAAGAACTCTCGGAACTGCCGGGAGCAGAAGAACCAGAGGACATTATGAGTAGTTTCGAAGGGAGGATCTAAAGGACCCTAAAAAGATGGACCGAAAGGGGAACGGGAGGCTGAAAGCCAACTCGGAGGGACGCACAAAAGTAATGATGAGAGGAGAAGCCCCTAGGCGGTGAGAGAAAGGTTGGCACTAACCTATATTACTCTGAGGGACCTGGGGGATGAGAAACGGGAGGCGCCTACGGCTCGAGAAGACGATCACTAAAGCAGGACTCTCGAAGAGAAGACAGACACCAGCGAAAACTCAGGAATGGAGTAGGACGCCTAAAGGAGGGAGGACGGGTTTAAATAGACCCTGGGATCCAGCGCCATAATGATCGCGAATCCCCCAGGCCAGTCCGCATCCGACACGTGTCCCACTCCCCCTGGCAGACGGCTAAAAGCGGCTGACGGTTGGCAGGATCATAATTACGTCGTACCTAGGCCAGAGTACCTGCGAGATTTTCGAAGCATCCCCTCGTACCGCTCCAATTCGAAAAGACTACGGCACGCGCACATTTAATGCCAAAATATCCGGAGGCGGCAGTACGCAGGATTCGAAGGGACGGTTTCGACTGTGCCCATCTCTCTTTCTGTACTTCCTTCATTTGAAAGTCAAACTCGGAAGTAGGGGGACTGGTGTTGGGTATAAAATACCCACAGTCGAAATCCTCAGCGGAACCGACTACGAACAGGACAGCTCCGCCCGGACTCCTACGGGAGCCGGGCTCCGCCGCCGACATCGACTACGAACAGGACAGCTCCATCCGGACTCCTACGGGAGTCGGGCTCCGCCGCCGACATCGACTACGAACAGGACAGCTCCGTCCGGACTCCTATGGGAGCCGGGCTCCACCACCGACATCGACTGTAGGACAGCTCCGCCCGGACTCCTACGGGAGCCGGGCTCCACCGCTGACATCAACTGCAGGACAGCTCCGCCCGGACTCCTACGAGAGCCAGGCTCCGCTGCCGACACCGACAACGAACAGGACAGTTCCGCCCGGACTCCTACGGGAGCCGGGCTCCGCCGCCGATATCGACTACGAACAGGACAGCTCCGCCCGGACTCCTACGGGAGCCGGACTCCGCCGCCGACATCAACTGCAGGACAGCTCCGCCCGGACTCCTACGGGAGCCGGGCTCCACCGCCGACACCGACTACGAACAGGACAGCTCCGCCCGGACTCCTACGGGAGCCGGGCTCCACCGCCGACACCGACTACGAACAGGACAGCTCCGCCCGGACTTCTACGGGAGCCGGGCTCCGCCGCCGACATCAACTACAGGACAGCTCCGCTCGGACTCCTACGGGAGCCGGGCTCCGTCCTCAGCATCGACCGCTGGTAAGTCTCGTCCGGACTCCTACGGGAGCCGGACTTCGCCTTTGGCTTTAATTGCAGGAAGACTCCGCCCGGACTCCTACGGGAGTCGAGCTTCATCCTCAGCTCCGACAGCTGCCAATAGCCTCCGTCCGGACTCCTACAGGAGCCGGACTCTGCCAACAACGTCAACTGCAAGCGGACTCCTACGGGAGCCGGACCTCTCCTTCGACCCTAATCACGGGGGGACTTCGTCCGGACTCCTACGAGAACTGGACTCCATCTTCAACTTCGACGGCCACAGACAGACTATGTCCGGACTCCGTCCGGACCCCCACGGGAGTCGGGCTCCACCCACGACCCCGATCGTAAGGAGGACTCCGCCCGGATCCATACGAGGGCCGAACTCCAATCGCTGTCGAGCTTCAGCCAGCAGATCTGCACTCCCAGGCCACAATCACGGCCACGATCCTGCTCCACTTCCTGCGGCGGACTCCACGCAGCTCCATCACTCCCTGACAGGCCGCAGTAACGGTCGCAACACTGCTCCACTCTCTGCGGCGGATCCCGCGCCCACGCGGCTCCATTACTGCCTGACAGGCCACGATAAACGGCCGCGATCCTGCTCCACCTCCTGCAGCAGATATCGCACGATTCTCCCATCCACTGGCAAGATGCCACAGCATCTGCATCCCACTTCCCACAGCAAATTCCACGTGGCACGCCCTAGTGATGGCCACGGCTCCGCTCCACTACTCTTCGCAGTAGATTCCTCCTGACTAAGAGCGGCCCACTACCTGACGGTTACAAATGTCGCCATCAATCCGTTACCTCCCCCGCCTATAAAAGGGGGACCCAGATACGTTATCCTCTAAGCTCATTTTCTTATCTCAAAACTCTGCTAAATTCTCCGTTCGAGCACTCCATTCTTGTTGAGGCAGAGAACTGACTTGAGCGTCGGAGGGTCTTGCCGGAGCAACCCCACCTCCGGTTTAGACTTCCTTTGCAGGTCCCGACGGCGACCGCGGCTTTTCTGACTCCAGCTTCTCCGGCGCAAGCAGATTTTTGCACCAACATCATATTTAATAAATATTTTGAACTTGTCGACTAATGTCTCAAGTAATCGATTTAGTTTGTCATGCTTGTAATTACATTATTTATAGCAATGTTTAAGTCACTGGTTTATAAATATGCTAGTTTATGCCAGTCTTTTATGTTATTCTTACAATAATGAATGCTTGAGTTTTTAAGATAAATATATTTAAAAGAAAAGGGGGATTCTATTGATTTTATGAAATATCATAATATATATATATATATATATATATATATATATATATATATATATATATATATATATATATATTACATGCACGCACGCGCGCATGCATGTATGTGTTACTGCAAGGCTATGGATCGAGGTAGAGTACCTGAGGTCTATGCTTGTCTGAGGAGGAGCTCGGTGGTCGGCGATAATCCATTTGATGACCCTTCGACGATACTTAATTTAGTCGAAGCTTTAGGAACAATAAGGAAAAATTAGCAAGAGAGTGTTTTTCTTGTGTTCTCAAAGAACTTACCAAAAGATCTTCTATATCTTCCTTTTATAGAGAGAGAAGAATATATTACCTTGATAATCGATAACTGTAGTGAAGAATTATGGTCCACGATGTAATCGTGGATAGTAGATATTAAGTAGCATTAACTAGCATGCCATATTTTATTATAATCATCAGGAGTTTCGTCATAATCATCCAGAATTTAAAGGAGATGACACCGGCCCAATTCTCCTTGTAGCAACTCAAATGTCCATGGGACTTTGAAAATCGTCAGCTTTGATCTGACCAAGGAGTCGATATTATACTACAAAAAAATAAATTATTAGCGATGGCTAAATGCTGTTGCTAATAATCAATTTGCCATCACTAATGCTATTAGCGATGGAGTGCCTCGCTAATAAACTGTTGGAAAAAACTCCGACACTAAAGCAGGTTATTAGCGATGGCAAATGAAATATTGCTAATAACCTTATTAGCAACAGTAATTAGTGATGATACTTCATCGCTAATAATTTTTTTTAGATTCAAAATTAAAAAATTTAGAAAATATAACAGTGATGGTTTTCCGTTGCTAATACCTTTAGTGACGGTATTTTCCGTCGCTAATAATGGTATATATTTTAAAAAAAAATATTTTTAATAATTATATTTATTAAAATTTATTATAATTTAATTAATAAATAATTATATTTATGGATATTATACCAAATAACAATTAACTATCATCATCATAAATAAAAAATTAATATTATATATCAAATAAAAATTAAATTATACAAATAACACTGCTCAAATTTTGAATACAATATATCGAAACTAAAAAAAAAAGATCAATGAAGATCATCCTCCTCCTCTTGCTCTTGCTCCTGCTCCAGTGCGTCCTCTATAATAGCAGGTGGATGAGAGCCGAAAATTTTAGCATCCTACAATCAAGAAAAATAAAATGTTATTAATAACTTTAAAACTAAATTAAATAAAACTGTAAAATTATTATTATTGATATGTCTCAAGCCTAAATCTTTTCAGAGAGACATATTTTAATATACTACTTTAATTCTTGAATAGACTATTTTTACATATTTCATTCGATGATACGGAGCTATAAACACCCCCAACTAGTACTTCATCGAATGGTTAAGTTAAATTTTGATCCTCTGGATACTCCCTCCCTCCTTTTTGAAGTCTAAACCGACACAGATTGATATATTTTGATATACTCCTCTAATTCTCAAGCAGATTATTTCTACATGTTTCATTCAATGATACGAAGTTATAGACATCTCTGGCCCATCTATCGGATGGTTAGATTGAATGTTGACCCCGTTATATCCCTTCCTTCCACCTCAAACCTAAACCGACACAGAGAGGTATATTTCGATATACTTCTTCAATTCTCAAATGAATTATTTCTACATATCTCATTCGATGATACGGACGTATCTACACCTCCATCTCATCCATCGGATAGAAAGATTAACTTTTAACCCCTAGATCCCTTTCCTCTAACTCAAGCCTAAGTATGTGATGCCTAACTTTTAAATATAAAAATTTAAAGCAAGTAAAAAAATTTATTAATACTCTTGACTTGCTGTGATGGCTATGACAACAAGCTCAATTGATCGTGTAGATATGGATCTTGGGGAATCTCAATCAACGTATCGTGGATGATATCCTGGAAGCTCTAAGGTTGCAGGTAAGAAGCCTCTTCACGATCTCCTCGATATGTGCATCATCCCACGTCTGGATTGTCGAGGCCTGAGAGAAGGACGTCGAAGATCAACGAGCTGCTTGAGGGTCGAAGCTATGCTCGAACCTTATGACCTGGCTCCTAGTAACCCCTCCGATGGCCCTAAGCCATCCCTCAAGATCAAAGAGAGGCTAAGAGGATGGATCTTTACCATACCGCGAGTACGTCTACATAATTTAAAAATTCATTAGTGCTATTATATATATCAATATATATAAAATTTTAATAAATAATATTTTATTTTATCACGATATGTTTGGACCTAGAATTTAAGTAATTATCGATCCTCTTAGACTGGTACGTGGCCTCCCACAACTGCAGCTACCATGGTACATAACCCAGCTGTCATGTCTATAATAAATAAAGACAGCAAGTTAATAAAGACTAACATATGATCAACTAAAAATGAGATCAATATAAATTTAGAATTTTTACCATTCTATCTGCAATAACATGTGTGCCAACAGAGCCGTCAGTATGCTTGATCGAATCCTACTGGGCAGCTCGATCTTGCCAGACCCTCTACCGTCTATCTGAATATTCCTCACTGCTCTACTGGTCACAGAGGACCTTCTAAATGTTCCCCCCATATCCAATGATCCATGAAAGACTTCTAGTCTGATGGTGACTCGAAACTAGAGAACTTAATGATGGACTGCTTCAAGTAGTATAGTCTATTACAGAGCCGATGTGTGGTGACCCCCTCGAAGGTCCGACGGCTGGCCTCCTCATCTTAAGGATTCTCTAATAGGTAGTATGACTGCAAATAAAGGATAACATGTATCAATGGTTATAAATACAAATGTACCATAAATTTAAAAATTAAACACTTTTAATTTATCAGAAACATCTCCTACGCAACGTCATGAGCCCCCGATGGTCAACTGGAGAACTCGTTCATCGATCCCGGCATCAATCGTCGGACGATTCCAGTGACAATACAAGACACCTCAAGCTCCCTAAATATCCTACAAAATTAATTTTGAACAATAAATATAGATTCTAAAATGATAAAAAAATTAAAATTATTGCTCAAAGATTTAGTACTTACATGCAGCTCTGAAAGTGCATTAGCTCTCTATCCTCTGATCGAGTTAGAGGTGCCGAGAGCTAGGCGGATCCTCTACCACGGTACTGAGGTGCAGAGCTGATCGCTACTCCGTGTGACTGTGGGGTTAATAGTGACCCCACATCGTTTGAATCTAAGAGTAGCAAAAGATAATGAAGAATATTATATCTGGTAGTAAAAAATAAAATAACCTAATGGAGAATTTTTAATGTTAGATTTTTTCCCATGGTGTGGGTGCTGCAGAACCATATAAGCTACCTGCACGAGAGCTCTCTCCTCTGGAGCTCTATTCTCTGAAGCTCTCTCCTTGGCTAGCACGGCTTCGTCCTCTAGAAATACTCATCCTGTAATCTTTGAAAGTAAAAGTAAATAGATTCATGGATTAATTATACAAATTATAATATGGCAAGCAATATAATAATTGAAATGATGTAAGACAAGTATAAAAAATAAATAAAATGATTAAAATTATTCAAAAATAGCTCCATCTATCTTAGGGCCGACTCTTGCTGTGCGTTAGTCTTCTTTGATGAACTTCGTGCCCAAATTCACGAGCGAGATAGGCAAATATTGAGATCTCCACCTTTGATCTCTCACTATCATCATTATTTCGATTCACTTGAGTCAGCTTTGTCTGCATACTAAAATTAAAATAGTATCAACTGAAATTAAAAATTTCTTCAACTATAAGCCTTCACAATAGAATCTTCGATTTTGACTTTATTTTTCATTTTCTTCTTGAGACTGTCTATGTATCTTTCAAATGGATACATCCACTTGTACTGCACTGGTCTCTTGACCCTAGCTTCATATGCCAGATGAATCATGAGGTGCTCTATAGAGTCGAAGAAACTAAGAAAAAATATATTCTCCAACTTGCATATAGTCTCTACACTGCTAGCCTTAAAATCGGAGAAGTGGTTGGTAAATAGTTTAGTAGAATAAATATCTCTAAAGAAAAAACTAAGCTCGATCATAGAACTCTATATAAGGTTGAAAAAGAGATCACCCCAAGCCAATGAAAGTAATCATTGCATGAAAACATGACAGTCATGGCTCTTTAGCCCATACAACCTACAATCTTTGATATTGACGCATTGAGTTAGATTACTTGTATAACCATTTAAAAATTTAATATTTTTACACCATTCACACACATCCTTCAACTACTCCCTTGTTAAGGTGTAAGTTGCTTTCGACTTCAGAAATTTTTTTGGAGACATCTCAACCAGCTCTAATAGAGGATGCTTGCATATGTTCTTCATATCTACTCAGATCTTGGGATTGTCTTTTATCTTGCCCTTGACATCCATAACAGTATAAAAAATATTATCAAAGATATTCTTCTTAATGTGCATGATGTCAAGGTTATGATGAATCAAATTGATGAACTAGTATGATAATTTCTAGAAGATACTGTGCTTCATCCAGTTATGAATTCTATCGAACCTTCGAGATTTTTGCTTGTCAGATAATATATCAAACTGGACTTCATCCACTTTAAATACCTACTAAAATACTTTCATGCCACTGAGTCATGGGGGTGCCTTATCCTTCTCTATTTTATTCCTCCTAAAACTATCTCACTGCTTTTGAAAAAGATAATGTTCGGAGAGAAATTGATGATGACAATCAAATCAGTAGGGCTTACGACCATGCTCAAGTTGAAATACTTTAACATTCTCCATGTAATAGAGACATGCTAGCTTTCCATGAGTACTCCAACTTGACAGCATCCCATAAGCAGAAAAATCACTAATAGTCCACATTAATATAGCCTTCATCACAAAATTCTGCTTTTTCGATACATCAAAAGTATGTATGCCATCGAACTATAAGAATTTTAGCTCATTAACAAGAGACCTTAGATATACATCAATGCTCTGATCAAGGTGTCGTGGTCTAAGAATGACTAATGTAAAAAAAATTTTATATTCTTTCATGCACATCCTAGGTGGCAGATTGTATGGAATAAAAAAGATTGATCAACATAAATAAAGAGCCGCTACATGACTAAACAGTATAAACCCATCGATAGATAGATCCAATTTGACATTGCATGGTTCCGAAGTAAATAAAAGATAGCAAGCATCAAATTTTTTTCATGCCTCACTGTCCGACGGATGAGTCATCATATCGAAGTGCTCGTAAATCTCTTTTTTTATGCCATCTCATCTGTTCGACAGTACTCTGGGACAAGTAGAACCTCCAAAATCTAGAAGTGAGGGACAGGTATGGAAGAACTTTGTATGGTATGTCCTTTGGATTCCTATCCTCTTATCTCAGTTTAAATCGACTTTCTCTGCATACATCACATGAACTCTTCAATTGATCCTCCTTATAAAAAAATATACAATCATTACAACATGCATCTATCTTCTCATATCCCATGCTTAATCCTTTTATTATTTTTTTTGAAGTATAGAACCTTTTAACAAACTTCTCATACATTGGTAGCATTTTCTTTATGATTGCTATCATTCTATCATAATAGTTGACCGTCATATTAAACTCGGTCTTCAAGTTCAATAACTTTGACATAGCAATAATATAGTATGTGTTTCATATTTTGGCTATAGTGGTTCATCAACATCTCTCAGTATTTGATAGAAATCACTACTGCCAGCTTCTGAATCATCCTCCACATCTCAATTAAATTCAGGATCAGCAGCATTCATAACTATTCTATTTGTGTCCACGTCCTGCTCATTTCTAACACTTGCAATTGTCTCTCATGTCTCTCCATGCAGATACCAATGCTTATAATTGAGTATAAATTCATTCTTATATAAATAGATAATTATTATATCCCTATCAAGTATTTCTTTATTGCCACATCTCTTATAAGAGCAACGAGCTCGCCCTTAATGTAAAAGTGATGCATTTCCAAAAGCATACTCTCAAAAGTACTCTATACCCTCCTTGTATTCAGTAAAAATCATCCTGTCAACTACTCAATAGTCCTTCTAAGTATGATCCATGATGCGCTATCTAAAGATTCTATATGTACAAATAAAAGATAATTGCTAAATGATTATTTTAATATTTCGAATGGCTTATATAATAATTATATCTTACTATCAACTAATAAGTATAGAAGGTCATATTTTGTTCAAAAATTATATTAATTCTATAGGTCAAGTACAGTAATCAAATAATATGCAATAGAGATCGAAAAAAATTTTGACAGTATTTCTCCTTAGTTCTTTCCCACATGATGTAAGATGTGTGAGGAGAACTAAATGAAAATACTGTCTAAAATTTTTTTTGAACCCTCATCATACCATTTGATTACTATAATGACTTATAAAATTAATTATATTTTTTAAACTATCCATATTGGACAGTCAATTGATCAATGTATATAATTATTCCATCCATATAAAAATATATAAATATATGGATGTCGTAAAATATGTATATTAATCAAAAGATAGATCTATGATTATATGCGATGCAATATTTTTAAAATTTTTAAATTAATAGGTTCCAAAGGAATGAGCATCATTACAAACAAGGACGGTCGGGACGCATGTCCTGCGCATGTGGACTTAGAGCGTTCCAGAAGACTAGACTGCACGAGCACACCTGCATGGCATCCAGGCAATCCCATCTTGGAGGTTCTAAAGTACCGAGCGGTGTTGCAAATAGGATTGAAAATAGATCGGGGTGTGTCAGGCCACATCCCTCCTCTTGAGTCCCGTTCAAAAATTTTTGTCAAATTTCTGACCGGACTTAAGGCCTAAAATCCAATTGTCGAACTGCTCCAGTAGCAACCAGAGTAGATGAACAGACCAGAACCGATCCGACGGTGATCCGGCCTCGAGCCCCTACTGTCGAAAGCCGTAGGACTACTCTCGTTGGAGAGCTTCCTGTAATGATTCCACCTCTCAAGAATAATATTGATTTAAATAATATTATTAATAATATTATTTAAATTAATAATATTATTAATTTAAATTAATCAGATAAATCTAATTTAAAATATTTAAAATTTAAAAAGATGAGAATGAGATGTAGCGACGGTGATGGAGCCATCGTCATCACCGTCGTTATCGCTAATACTCACCTGTGCAGGTCCGACAGTGGTGCGGATTCGATGGCACAGTGGGGGAACAAAGGAGGAGGCGAGGGAAGAAGAGGAAGGTGGGGCACGACCGATTCAGTAAGGGGAAGTCTGATCTGATGGGGCACGACGGTGAGAAAGAAAAAAGAGTGCCAAGAAGATGAGGGGAGGCTGGGCGGTGGGATGTTGGCTCTAGGACGTGGCCAGCAGCATCAGGGAAGAGAGGGGAGGGAGCTCGAGAAGCTTCGATTCGGCATGGGGATGTTGGATTCGAGGTGGGGATGGCGATGCGAGATTGGAGGGAGGAGGCTAGTAGGGGAGCAAGGAGAGGATTTCTGTGAGCCCGTTGGGGACTCGGAGGGATTATTAGGATTTAATTATTAACGATAGCAATATTTCATCGCTAATGCCATTATTAATAATAATTAATTACTAGCGACGGCTTTACCATCGTTAATAACAAAATTACCATAGCTAATAATTATTTAAACTTGTTACAATAAAATTTTTTTTTGTCATAATAATTTATCGATAAATGTCATTATTAGCTATGGCTAATTAAGTATCGCTAATAGACTAGCCCTCTCTAATAGCCGTGCTAATAGTCTATTTTTTGTAGTGTTAGTCTGATCAAAATATCAGCTACTAGCTGAGGATGATGTCCGAAAATAGATGCTGAGGATAAAGAAAGAGAAGATATGACCCTATAACAGTATGTGATATAACCACGTGTATAGATATTTTATTGAAAATATTTTTTTTTGTTGATTCAAGAAAAAATTGAGAAGTCTATAATAGATTTTTTATCCATTTATCATTAATTTTTTTAAAAAATATCAAAATAATGTTTCTTGAAAAATATTTACCAGAATGCTGTCCATGAGAAAGTCGTCCTTTCAAGGAAGGGCGACTTTAGGTGTCCACTGGACCACCTTTCATGCCATGTGGAAGGGTGAGTAAGCGAAGAAAACCATCCTTTGGAAGAGTGACTAATATAGTCATCTTATGGAAGGGCAACTATATGAGTCGCCCTTCCATAGAGTGACTCTATTAGTCACCTTCATGAAGGACGACTCATAGGAGACTTAGGCAAAAAAAACACTCTCTCACAAAAAAAAAACACTCGGTCCCCCCTCCTCCCTGTGCGATCCCTCTCCCTCTCGATCCCCACTCCTCACATGATCTGACCTCTCCCTCTCGATCCCCCCTCCTCCCCATGCGATCCCCGCCACTCCCTCTCGATCCTCAGTGCAGACGCCCCTCACCGCTCTCTCTCGATCTCTGGTGCAAATGCCCTCGCTACTCCCTCACGGTCCCCAACGCAGACGAACCCCCCTCTCTCCTCCCTAGTGGCCTTCCCTCCTCTCAGCATGAGAACCCCGACCCCTCCCTCTCAGTCCCTGACGGCCATCCACCTCCTCCTCTCTGACATACTGCCAGCCCTCCTCCTCTCGACTCGTCCCCCTCCTCTTTGGTGTGAGAAACCCCCCCTCCCCTCTCTCTCTCGCTCGATCCCAGCTTTTCCTCTTCTCTCGGCCCGCTCCCCTCCTCCTCCCCAGCATACCTCCCCGATGTACTACCGTCGGCATTCCTCGGTGCGCCATTCCACCCCCATCCAGAGAGGCACTCAACGATATATTTTTTTTATTTTTATGATTTATTTTTTTATTTGAATTATAAATTTATTTTTATAATATTTATTTATATTTTTATAATAGAAGGTAACTTATATAGGAGGAAGGCAATTTAACGTGAATATCATGTTTATTTATAAATAAATTATCAAAATAATTTTTCATTTGAATTTATTTGGTTGGCTGGGTCCAAAATCTCATGGAATTCATAGCCCAACCATTATAAGTATTGGATTACAAGCCAGTTAAGCCTATATTTTTTAAAAATTTTACATTATATGAAATCATAGACCCATCTTTTGATTAATGTACATATTCTAAAATATCTATACAGTTATATTTTTTTATACGGATAGAAGAATTATATACATTGATCAATTGATTGTCTAGTTTGGATAGTTTGAGAATTGTAATTAATTTTATAAGTAATTATGGTAATCAGTTGATGCATAATAGGGGTCGAAAGAAATTTTGGATAGTATTTTCTTTTAGTTCTCCTCACATATTTTCAGTCGTATGGAGAGAACTAAGAAAAAATACTGTCAAAATTTTTTTCGACTTCTATTACACATCAGTTGATTATCATAATTATCTATAGAATTAATATAATTTCTGAATGAGATAGGACCTAACTTTACCTAGTAGGCAACGATAAGATATTTTTATTATGTAAGTCATTTTAAATATTAAGTACTTCCTTCTAGTAAGTATCTGTTTATATGTTCATGTAGTTACTTTTCATAATAATTTTTATTAAAATAGATTCAAGTCTTGTCATTATTATCTTCTATTAGGATGGAAGGATCAATTATAATGCTAATGGTGCATATTATGATGGTGAAAAGATTCGGATGACCATGGTGGATCATAATGCAACATACCTAGAACTTGTGCGAGTCTGCTATACTGTCACCAGATGGAACCCTAATCATTATGGAGTTTTTCAATTATATAGATTTTCGATGCATACCATTGGACAGTATTTGGCTGTATCTTTTGAAGATAATCAGAACACGAATATCATCTTGGGCATCCCATCGAAGAGGATTTTTTGAGCAGTTGAAATTTTTATTGAACTAGCAGTGATAGGAGTTTCAGATGGTGGCGAGCAGCATGTTAGTGTGTCTAAGGCTGTATCTGCCCTGTTTGCATAGTCGAAGATGGATGGTTCTCTACCTGATGCAGCTCCAATAACTGATGAAGCTAAATATGAGTATGAAGATATCCCTGTATATATCATTGGTAGACCAGCAGCATCCGTGACTGGTAGTCCTCAGTACATAATAGATACAGAGTCTGTATATCAATATTCATATAATACCATATTTGATGATACGGATGTCGATCCTACTTATGTGGCAGCTACCATAGAGCACGTGGAGCACGAATCTTAAGATTTTGTATCACTTAATCGGCCACATACAACACGTACCAGATTAGGAGGATTGAAAACTGTAATGGCTGAGACAACTTTATATGAAAATGAAGCCGCTGTTAGTTATGATCCTAATCCTACTGATGATGAAGATGAGTATAATGATGCAAAGTCTAATGGCAGTGATAGTGAAGAATCTAGTGTAGAAGAGGATGTTCCACCACAAGAGGCATCTCTTGCTCCTAAATTCGGAGTAGTTGATGCATCCGACGATAATGAGACCGCATCCCATGAAGCATTGCCAGAACATCCATTCTTTGGTGGGAATGAAGAGTTGAGAAAAGGAATGATATCGTGAAACAATACCCATCATACTTTTAAAGTCATCGAGTCAGATAGAGTTAAATGGAGCATCATGTGTAAACAATCTGATACTTGTAGTTGGTATCTCTATGCATTCTTTCAAATCAAGATGCAGCGATGAGAGATTACGGTATATAAAAGGCCATACACATGCTTGAATACAGATGTGATACGAGATTATCTATAGCTTGATACATGCATGATTGCCGATATTATTAGAGGATCAGTTAGAGCAGAGATATCTATATCCATATCAGCCTGTCAGGCTTATATACGTGATGCATGGTAGTGCGAGGTATCTTACAGAAAGATGTGGATAGCTAAACAACTTGTTATGGATGAGCTATTTGGAGATTAGACAGAGTTTTATAATGCATTGGGTCCTTGGCTAGCTGCAGTTCATCATGCCAATAAGGAGATCATGGTAGATTTTGTAAAATTTTCTACAATAGAGGCAAACATAGAGGTGTTCCATCGAGTTTTTTGGGCATTTGGGCCATGCATTCAGGGCTTCCAGTTCTGTCACCCCCTGATTAGTATCGATGCAATGCATTTATACGGTCGATATAAGGGTACTCTCATGATAGCTATAGGAAGAGATAAAAATAAGAGTATCGATCCTCTAACATTTGCTATTTGTAAAGACGAGAATCATAGTAGTTGGTCATAATTTTTTGAACGTTTGCACTATTATGTGGCATGTGATCGTATGGGGTTTGACATAATTTCAGACCGGTATAAAAAAATATTAGCTGCTATTTCAAATAAATCTGTTGGATGGACAGCACCATATGGATATCATAGATTATATCTTAGATATATTGAGACTAATCTAAATGATAAATTTCATGATGCTGTATTTTTAGTTTATTTTTATCAAACTGCAAAACAAAATCAACCCTGAAAGTTTGATCAAAGCATGCAACATATTGAGAGAACATGGCCCAATTGCTTCTAATATCTGAAAACATATCCACTTGATGATTTGAGTAAATGGGTGCTGGTGCATGATGCAAGTGGATGTAGATATGGAATAATGAATACCAATATATCTGAAAGCTTCAATAAGATGTTGAAGAGAGCTCGCTCATTACCTATTACCGCTATTGTTTGTCTTTCATTCGAACACTTGTCAAAGTGGTTCAACGTCAGATGTGCAATTGCAGTACGAAGAAGGGAGGCCAGCAGGATATTCACAGATAAGATTAGACAAAAGTTAAATGGACAACAGCTGAAGTTTAAGGAGCATTGTGTGATTAAGTACAATAACAAATCAGATTTGCATGAGATTCGGTTGAGACGAATGTATTATAGCCCTGATGAATCTGATTATACACAGATAATCGACTTAGAGGCACGTACATACACATGTAGGAAGTGGCAGTTACTGCATTATCCGTGCTCCCACTTGTTTGCTGTTTGTGCCAGCGAGAACTTAGACTGGAAGTAGTTCATTGATGACTATTATACTATTGCACATCATGAGCAGTCATATACATTTACTTTTCATTCTCTAAAGAGACCGCATTATTGACCTGAGTGGATTGCACCGAGATTGATATTGTACCTATCCATAAGAAGATAAGGAAAGGGACATCAACAGTCAAGGAGGATTCGAAATGATATGGATCCAATAGAGCATCAAAATATTGTACGGTGTGGATTGTGCAAGGAGATAGGGCATAATCGATGTAGATGTCCCCAATGGCATTGATTTATCTCTACTTTTCATGTAGACTATCTTTATGTAATACTTGTGTTGTTTTTAAACTATTTTGATTATGTAATCATATCATGTAAATACTTGAAAAAATATATAAAATGATCATGCTATAAATATTGGCTATTCAATATTTTTACTATCTTAGTCGTACACTTGTCTTTACATTTTGCATCTCAGACATGGCTGGTTCAGACTCTGACGTGCATCCGGGATCGATTGACCTACCGTGCTCTATCTCTAGACTCAACACCGCAATGACAGTATATATTCTGAAGAGGACATGGGACCCCTACGTGGCAGACACAGAAGCTCCACCGCGATATGTGCCTAACGGCCATATCAGAGGATTGTAGAGTATCTTTATGTGACTGATTTTTATGGAATTTTTAGAGTTTGTGATAAACAGCTTGATTGGGCCCTCGTTACAGCCATGGTAGAGCGATGGCATCAGGATACTCACACTTTCCACTTTGCATTGAAGAGGCGACGATCACGTTGCAGGATGTTGCTATTCTCCTTGGATTATGAGTGCATGAGGTTGCTATCACCGGTACTACGCAGATCATTTGGTCGGATCTCTGTGAGGAGTTGTTCGGGATTAGATCACTAGAGACGATATTATCGGGATTTTTATTGAGATTTCATTGACTTCGTGATACGTTCCACCACTTATCGGATCATGCAGATGATGAGACCGTATGGAGGCATACACGGGTATTTATTCTTTGTCTTATCGATGGCTATTTGTTCATCGATAAGTCCGGTTCTCACGTGCAATTATTATACTTATCCCTGTTACATGATCTAGATGCATGTGGCCAGTGGAGTTGGGACAGCATTACATTAGCCTTCTTGTATTGCGAGCTCCGTAGGGCCAGCAGACCAGATGCACGTGAGATAGCAAGGCCATTGGTGTTGCTTCAGCTTTTGATCTGGGAGTATTTATATGTCCAACAGCCAGATCGGATGCTTTTCAGAGTAGGAGCCTACCAACCGACAGCAGGAGGTGATGTAGCAGGACATGTCCCGTTAGATGTGGATGATATTGATTTTGAGGGTCCATTTGGTGGCATACAACATGATCAGGCTGATCCACTAGGGTGCAGGTATGTAACTAGTAGCATTGATTTTATATGATAAATGACTGCATGTTTTCACATATTAACATAATGATTTTGTTTTGGATAGGTGGAGGACTCGACTGACTAGTGCTAGCAATCCGATGCCACACATAGTCATATATTATAGGGATCAGCTAGATCAGCAGCACGATGATCCGATGCTATACGTGCCTTACACACTAGAGATATTGATCACATTGCTCAAGGTATATTGATCAAATCAGCATGTATGGAGGACACACGTACCTCTCATTTGTTTCGACATCGTAGACATATATTGTTCGAAGTACGTGATGCGATAGTTTGGCATGCATCAGGATGTCCCCCCACCATACGACACTCATGATGCTCTCCACCATTTGGATCGACGAGGACGGCATCGTCACGATTGGGTTCGAGAGCATCGGGAGTATATTGATGCATGGGAGCAACAGAAGGATTTGATTGTGGCTAGTCCACCCATACTTCCCATGATGGATTATTATGATCCATATCTGCAATGGTACAAGAGCATCACTAGGTGATTCATCTCATCATTGATGAGTGAGTAGTCTGAGATGAGGTTCCGTGCTTCGGACGGTATGATGGACATTGTCGTAAGTATATTTTGCTTTTATCTCATTTTGTTATGTTGTTATTGGTATACTTATGAATAATATTTATTTTCTTTTTCATACTGACAATTTCAGAGGATCATGTTGCTATACTATACGGTAAGGAGCGGTTTCTATTCGATCATTGTTGGATGCAAAGATCGAGCACTTATCGATATTATGGATGGTCTTGTTGATACTATGCGAGTTGTCTCAGAAGATAGATGACTTCAGACTATGCCATCGGTGGACGATCCGAGTACCTCTTCATATACCCAGCACATCTTATACCCTAATTTTTCGGACTTCGACCTCTCCATAGATGATGCATCTCTATTACAGAGGATGAGCGAGCCTCCACCTCCCTCCCTACCGATCGATACCGCATCTGAGCTATTATGCCAGTGGTCAGAGATGACACGTATTTACAAGAGACGGACGCACAGGAGGCTCCAGTATCTTGATATATACATCTCTCGATAGTTGTAATATTTATATATTTTTTTTGCTAAAATAATTTTGTAATCAACTATTGAGTTACATTATTTTGAAATTAATGTTACAAATATTTTTCATATGAAAGCACATATTACAATTTATGCTAGTTGCACAAAAAATTAATTATTGATCTCGATACAGGTTATATGGTTGGAGTTTAAAATTGTCCAACATTTCTAATATATTATAATAATATAATAATATAATATAATATATTATATTATCATATATAATTATACTGTATAATATATATTATATTAATATAAAATATTGATATAATATAATACTATAATATCATATCTATTATATTATCATAATGTATAACAGTAAAATAATATCATATCTATTATATTATCATAATGTATAACAGTAAAATAATATCATATATTATATTACAAATTGATATAATACTATAATAATATCATAATAAAGTATAATATATTATAATATATTATCTATTAATATTTATAATATATTATAATATATAGGAAGTGGCAGTTACTGTAGGAAGTGGCAGTTACTGCATTATCCGTGCTCCCACTTGTTTGCTGTTTGTGCCAGCGAGAACTTAGACTGGAAGTAGTTCATTGATGACTATTATACTATTGCACATCATGAGCAGTCATATACATTTACTTTTCATTCTCTAAAGAGACCGCATTATTGACCTGAGTGGATTGCACCGAGATTGATACTGTACCTATCCATAAGAAGATAAGGAAAGGGACATCAACAGTCAAGGAGGATTCGAAATGATATGGATCCAATAGAGCATCAAAATATTGTACGGTGTGGATTGTGCAAGGAGATAGGGCATAATCGATGTAGATGTCCCCAATGGCATTGATTTATCTCTACTTTTCATGTAGACTATCTTTATGTAATACTTGTGTTGTTTTTAAACTATTTTGATTATGTAATCATATCATGTAAATACTTGAAAAAATATATAAAATGATCATGCTATAAATATTGGCTATTCAATATTTTTACTATCTTAGTCGTACACTTGTCTTTACATTTTGCATCTCAGACATGGCTGGTTCAGACTCTGACGTGCATCCGGGATCGATTGACCTACCGTGCTCTATCTCTAGACTCAACACCGCAATGACAGTATATATTCTGAAGAGGACATGGGACCCCTACGTGGCAGACACAGAAGCTCCACCGCGATATGTGCCTAACGGCCATATCAGAGGATTGTAGAGTATCTTTATGTGACTGATTTTTATGGAATTTTTAGAGTTTGTGATAAACAGCTTGATTGGGCCCTCGTTACAGCCATGGTAGAGCGATGGCATCAGGATACTCACACTTTCCACTTTGCATTGAAGAGGCGACGATCACGTTGCAGGATGTTGCTATTCTCCTTGGATTATGAGTGCATGAGGTTGCTATCACCGGTACTACGCAGATCATTTGGTCGGATCTCTGTGAGGAGTTGTTCGGGATTAGATCACTAGAGACGATATTATCGGGATTTTTATTGAGATTTCATTGACTTCGTGATACGTTCCACCACTTATCGGATCATGCAGATGATGAGACCGTATGGAGGCATACACGGGTATTTATTCTTTGTCTTATCGATGGCTATTTGTTCATCGATAAGTCCGGTTCTCACGTGCAATTATTATACTTATCCCTGTTACATGATCTAGACGCATGTGGCCAGTGGAGTTGGGACAGCATTACATTAGCCTTCTTGTATTGCGAGCTCCGTAGGGCCAGCAGACCAGATGCACGTGAGATAGCAAGGCCATTGGTGTTGCTTCAGCTTTTGATCTGGGAGTATTTACATGTCCAACAGCCAGATCGGATGCTTTTCAGAGTAGGAGCCTACCAACCGACAGCAGGAGGTGATGTAGCAGGACATGTCCCGTTAGATGTGGATGATATTGATTTTGAGGGTCCATTTGGTGGCATACAACATGATCAGGCTGATCCACTAGGGTGCAGGTATGTAACTAGTAGCATTGATTTTATATGATAAATGACTGCATGTTTTCACATATTAACATAATGATTTTGTTTTGGATAGGTGGAGGACTCGACTGACTAGTGCTAGCAATCCGATGCCACACATAGTCATATATTATAGGGATCAGCTAGATCAGCAGCACGATGATCCGATGCTATACGTGCCTTACACACTAGAGATATTGATCACATTGCTCAAGGTATATTGATCAAATCAGCATGTATGGAGGACACACGTACCTCTCATTTGTTTCGACATCGTAGACATATATTGTTCGAAGTACGTGATGCGATAGTTTGGCATGCATCAGGATGTCCCCCCACCATACGACACTCATGATGCTCTCCACCATTTGGATCGACGAGGACGGCATCGTCACGATTGGGTTCGAGAGCATCGGGAGTATATTGATGCATGGGAGCAACAGAAGGATTTGATTGTGGCTAGTCCACCCATACTTCCCATGATGGATTATTATGATCCATATCTGCAATGGTACAAGAGCATCACTAGGTGATTCATCTCATCATTGATGAGTGAGTAGTCTGAGATGAGGTTCCGTGCTTCGGACGGTATGATGGACATTGTCGTAAGTATATTTTGCTTTTATCTCATTTTGTTATGTTGTTATTGGTATACTTATGAATAATATTTATTTTCTTTTTCATACTGACAATTTCAGAGGATCATGTTGCTATACTATACGGTAAGGAGCGGTTTCTATTCGATCATTGTTGGATGCAAAGATCGAGCACTTATCGATATTATGGATGGTCTTGTTGATACTATGCGAGTTGTCTCAGAAGATAGATGACTTCAGACTATGCCATCGGTGGACGATCCGAGTACCTCTTCATATACCCAGCACATCTTATACCCTAATTTTTCGGACTTCGACCTCTCCATAGATGATGCATCTCTATTACAGAGGATGAGCGAGTCTCCACCTCCCTCCCTACCGATCGATACCGCATCTGAGCTATTATGCCAGTGGTCAGAGATGACACGTATTTACAAGAGACGGACGCACAGGAGGCTCCAGTATCTTGATATATACATCTCTCGATAGTTGTAATATTTATATATTTTTTTTGCTAAAATAATTTTGTAATCAACTATTGAGTTACATTATTTTGAAATTAATGTTACAAATATTTTTCATATGAAAGCACATATTACAATTTATGCTAGTTGCACAAAAAATTAATTATTGATCTCGATACAGGTTATATGGTTGGAGTTTAAAATTGTCCAACATTTCTAATATATTATAATAATATAATAATATAATATAATATATTATATTATCATATATAATTATACTGTATAATATATATTATATTAATATAAAATATTGATATAATATAATACTATAATATCATATCTATTATATTATCATAATGTATAACAGTAAAATAATATCATATCTATTATATTATCATAATGTATAACAGTAAAATAATATCATATATTATATTACAAATTGATATAATACTATAATAATATCATAATAAAGTATAATATATTATAATATATTATCTATTAATATTTATAATATATTATAATATATAATAACATAATATTATATTATATAATATTATAATAATATAATATAATAAAATAATGATATTATAATGATAAAATATATAATATTATATTATAATGATATAATATATAATAATAAAATATAATAATCATATAATATATCATAATCATATAATATATTATAATCATATAATATATTCTTATATATTATATGTATATTAATATAATATAAGAAAAACACATAACGTCGTCTTATGGTAGGGCGACTCTATGAGTCGGTCTATCGTAGGGCGACTTTATAAGTTGCCCTATCATAGGGCAGATTTTATTGTGCTAACTCACCCTTCCACATGGTGTGGAAGGTAGTTCAGTTGGCATGTAAAGTCGTCCTATCATAGAACGATTTTCTTTTGGATAGTATTTTGATAAATATTTTTTAAAAAATATTATTTTAAAATTAATAATAAATATATAAAAAAATTATCTATAATTTAATATTGAAGTGGAGAAAATAACCTTTATAGCTGGCACTGCCAAGAGAGAATTAAAGCGTTTCCTAGGATATATTCATGGAGTTTTTTTTTTAATATTTTTGGTAAGTACGTGGAGGTTTTTGTTATAAATCATTAATCTGCATATGATGTAACATGTCGTCTTGGATTTTTTTTTAATAAGGATTAAGCACCCTTTTTTTTAAAAAAAATATGTAACGAGAGAAGAAAAAATATAAGTTGCTCAAACGGACCACAAGCATCCATCACAATCTAGATATTCCACATGCATCACATCTGCCATCATCAATCCGAACATTCCATATGTTTTAAAAAAAAAAAAAATCCGAACATTCCAATATTATAAAGTCCTTGATGCTGGCCACAACCGTCCCAATGACTTCGGCCCGGTCGGACGCACCCATGGCTCTCCCCCTTATTCATCACGTACAACAAATGCTCCCTTCCTCCCATGTACGTGCCATCTCGGTGTTATCCATATCCTGTTTCTGCGCCCTTCCCTTTCGCACTTTGATGCGCCTTACCTCCATAAGAAAAGTTCCTCGGTCCCACTTTTACTGACGTGGCACTTTTAAACCAAATAAGACTCTGCCATGTGGTATGGGAACCTAGTGTGGAAACAAGAGGCGTCCTCTAATATTGGTTCATAACACAACTCTTCGGCAGATGGACCTCCCACTTCCCCAAGTACCCCAGCTCCGAGTCCGCTCCTCCACTTGGTCCTTTTCCGCTTCCCTCTCATCCGAACCCGAAAAACATAAACCCAAAAAAATAACCCAGATCAACCAAAAGAAAAGAAAAGAGAAAAAAAGAAATCGCCAGTTTTGAAACGTCTCCCTCTCGTTTTAAACCCGACGAGATCGAGACCGGCGCCGACCGCCCCCAGGACCATTTCAGCACTCTAGGGTTTGACTCCCTTTCCGAACCCCAATCCCTTCGCCCGCTCTTCTTCTCCCATGGAGGTGATCCGATTCTTCTTCCCTGTGCGGCGGCGATAACGTCGGAGAGAGATCGTCTTTGGGGCGGTTTCTATTTCTTTTCTTGATTCTTGGATTGGATGGCGGAGGGCAATCCGGGCGGGATTCCGTCCGGGCTGAACCGGATCAGGACGCGCCGGGCGCCGTCGGAGGACCTTTCCAGCTCCGGCGGGGACGACTCGCCGGCGCCCACCGTGGATGGCGCTGGAGGTTGCGCGTCGGCCAAGAGGGGGGCTGCCCGGCTGTTCGCCAGGAATAAGGCTGCCGATGTTGCGAATCCATGGGTGGATGATGGAAAAGGTGTGAATTTTTTATTCTTCGTCCTCCATTTTATGGCCGATTTTCCGTTTAAATTATCTAGCTATACCGGTTCTTGTCTGGGAAATTAGTGGTTATTTGATTTCTTTGTTCTGGTATCGACATAATCTGTGAACTTAACGGGGAAATTTGTGGTAACTGAGCATAGATAATACGTAATTTTTCTCATCTTAGTGAGAAACTGGAATAAAGAGACGGTTTTGAGGGCTAACGAAGGTCGTGGTAGATTGCTGTGTCAAGCCTATGAGAAGTTACCTTTGATTCTCTTTCAATTAAATAACCAGAAAATCCCTATGTAAAAAATAGCTGTTTCTGTGAACTTTCTATAAAATATGCAAAACAAACTTGTCTCTTCGAAGCAAAAGAGGAAGCAACCATGTCAAGGGAGTAGTTTCAAAGAATTAATGAAGGTGTTTCGTAAGCATGTGTAGTGTTGGAACTCAATTTAATTTCCTTGGATCAAGTTGTAAACATTCCCGCAGAAGTAGTCTCTAAAGTAGCTCTTTGTGGGTGGGATAATACTTATGTATTCATGTTATATACATATACATACATACGTACGTACATATGTATGTATTGTATGTATGTATGTATGTATGTATGTATCTATATATATCTATATATATATATATATGTATGTATATATGTATGTATGTATACATATGCACATATATATATATATGTACATATACATACACATATATATATATGTACATATACATACATATATATATATATATATGTATTTATATACATATATATGTGTGTGTGTGTATATATATATATATATGTACATATACATACATATATATATGTATGTATGTATGTATGTAATGTATGTATGTACGTATGTAATGTATGTAATGTATGTATGTATGTAATGTATGTAATGTAAAACCATGTCAAGGGAGTAGTTTCAAAGAATTAATGAGTGTGTCTTGTGAGAAAGTATGTAGTGTTGGAAGTCAATTTAATTTCCTTGGACCAAGTTGTAAACTTTCCCACAAAAGTAATTTCTAAAGTAGCTCTTTGTGGATGGGATAATACTTATGTATTCATGTTATACACACACACACACACGCCATGTCAACGGAGAAGTTTCAAAGAATTAATGAGTGTGTCATATATCTGTGTGTGTGGATACGTACATATGTACATATATATGTACGTACATATGTATACATACATATATACATGTGTGTGTGTACACGTATATATGTATGTGTGTGTATAAATATATATATACATACATATATACGTGTACACACACACATATATACGGGTACACGTATATATGCATGTATATACGTGTGTGTATACATGTATATATATACGTGTGTCTATGTGTGTGTACACACACACACACACATATATAGACACACACGCACACACGCGCACACACACACACATATATATACAAACACACACATATATATACATATGCATACATATATATAGATAGATAGATATACATATATATATACATATACATACATATATATACACAAATATACATATACATACATATACGTACATATATATACATATACATACATATACATACATATACATACATATACATACATACATTATATATATATGTATATATATATATATATATATGTATATATATATATGTATATGTATATGTATATGTATATATATATATGTATATGTATATGTATATGTATATGCATATGTACACACACACACACACACACACACATATATATATATATAAGCTTAACTTTGTTTGGTCTATTAATGTAGTCATAGATCATGAATCAATCTTTATAGGCTGCTGTACAACTATTGGTTTCAATGCAGTTTGTCTTTGGGCACATGCATTTAATATATGTTGCCTTAGCAAAGAAGCCAGATGATTTGGGAGTGAATAATGTAAAGCATTTATATGGTTGTGCTGTGTTCATTTAGTATTGCGTGATGGTAAAAAAAGTGGTCGTTGGTTCAGTTCTTATCTAAGCACCAAGGATTCTGATAAAGCTTCTTCTAGAACTCACAACTCTGAGGTAATTTGTGATTGAAATGCATGATGCATCAACCTTGGTACATATATATATATATATATATATATATATATATATATATATATATAAGCTTAACTTTGTTTGGTCTATTAATGTAGTCATAGATCATGAATCAATCTTTATAGGCTGCTGTACAACTATTTGTTTCAATGCAGTTTGTCTTTGGGCACATGCATTTAATATATGTTGCCTTAGCAAAGAAGCCAGATGATTTGGGAGTGAATAATGTAAAGCATTTATATGGTTTTGCTGTGTTCATTTAGTATTGCGTGATGGTAAAAAAAGCGGTCGTTGGTTCAGTTCTTATCTAAGCACCAAGGATTCTGATAAAGCTTCTTCTAGAACTCACAACTCTGAGGTAATTTGTGATTGAAATGCATGATGCATCAACCTTGGTACAAATCTACATATCTTTGACTTCTTTATGAACCAATCCTGTTACCAATTTGCCAGGTCAACAGGGCACTGGCTAAACTGCTGAAGAAGAAGAAGAATATTGCAGCAGCCAAATATTCCGTGGATCAAAGAGATCTCACTGGAAGGCCATCAATACCAGAAAGCAGTTCGGCTAAAAAAGCATCAAAAGGCCAAAAAAGCTTTTCACATGAACTGGGACCTATAGGTGGTATTAGACCTGACAATCTCCGAGCCCGCAGTTATAGTGATTTGAGGGTATTTTACCTTTTTCTCTTGATGAATACTTGGACTTTAAGATAAAGGATGGATAAAAATAATGACCACTTAGTGGATCATGACAAGCTTTTATTCTTTTTCTTGCGATTAAATGTTCTGTGCTCTCTTCTCTTTTTTTCACCTTTTTAAAATGATCATATTTGGTTTGAGTTGAATTCAGGAACTTTTGGGATCGTTACATTCAAAGTTTGATGCTGCTAAAGAAGCGGTGAATGCAGAGCTGGCTGCTTTTGCACGGGAAATGGATGCCATTGAGAAGGATTCTGTATCAGAAGTACAAGAAATAGCTGAAGATTTACTGATTCTCTCGCAGCAGTGCATAGAGATGACCTCTTCTCATTTCCGGGAAAACTGTGAGAGAATAGTTCAGGACCTTGCCGATAGGAGGCAGAAGTGCCAAGCAGGCATTGTGAAGCAACTTATAACACGCATGCTCTTCATCTTGACACGCTGCACCAGGCTGTTGCAGTTCCAGAAAGATAGTGGACAAATGTATGAGGACTCTCTTGATAGATTCAAGCAGTGTCTAGAACGTGTTCCTGCTGTTGAAATGAAATGGATTTCCAAGCATGACCATGCTGACCTAGGTTTGGATGGCCTAGTGAAACATCCTTCAGAGGAGCATAGTGAGGTATTTTTCAAATTGAGGAATTTAATGCATGTTTTAACAGCTACCAGATCTTTAGGAGTAACCTTATATCTTACTAAATTCCTCTCATCCTTGCAGATTTCCACCCGTATGAGTCAGAGATTCACTGTAGAATCTGATGCTTGCAGTTTCAGTTATCCCGTAAGTAGAAAAGTCTTAACCTCCAGTCATGAGGATGTTGTTTCACAACATCATGGATTAGATGGCAGTCTTCCGGAAGAGCTGTTGCATGAGTCCAGCTGTGATTCACTTCAAGAAAGAGAAGAATGTTCTGAAGGGCTAGATACAGTAATTTGCAGGATATGTGAGGAGAATGTTCCAGCTTCTCATTTGGAATCTCATTCCTATATATGTGCTTATGCTGACAAGTGTGATTTAGAAGGTTTTGATGTGGACGAAAGACTACTGAAAATTGCAGAGATACTAGAACAGATTGTGGAGTCTTACAATCAGAGTAACCGTGCATCATGTAGCAGTCCTGAGATTTCGAGGGTACAAAGTGCTAACTCAGTCATGGGATCTGAATGCCATTCTCCTAGAGTACAAGAGTGGCACAGCAAAGGTACAGAAGGGATGTTTGAAGATCTTCACGAGATGGATACTGCTTGCATAGATGATTCTCATGTGGCAACTTCTAATAATTTGAAGATTCTTTTGGCAATGAAGATTGGAGCTTGTCATCATACTTCTTCCAATGGTAGTATGACACCAGCTTCCTCGACAACCACTCCTAGATCAAGCCACTTTGATTTATATTGGTTGGAGCACAACAACCCTTCTGAGCATGAGGATGTAAATCAGGTGACTTGTTTTGATGATAATACCATATTCTTTCCTGAATTCTATTCTATGACTTTCAGAATATGTTGAAAAATCCTAAAGATTCACAAAGTAAAAGGAGAATAAACCTCAATCCATGGGGTGGATGCTGGTATTTCTGAAAGGGAAAGACAGGCCTGGCGCATAGATAGAGAATTTGGATGCTTTGGCGATTCCGGGTTTGGTCATGAAAATTGATGCTTTAGGCATCTTCCCTGATTGGAAGCCAACATAGTGTTGCATTTCAAAACATTTGCTTCTTGAGATTTGTCCTTAATTTATAGTGATGTGAAATATGTTACGGTAAAGATATGTTCACAGAAGGATATGATCATAAAATAAAATTTTCATGCTCATTTGATTCTTGTATTTCAGTTTCTCTATAATTTTGGTTAGTATCAGCACCCTTTTGCTTTAGCTCTATGACTGGCTTTAGTTTTCTAGTCAAGTCATTAGAAATGATATTTACTCTTTCTTTCTCTCTTTTCTCTTTTTTAATCAAATAGTCCATTTAGATTATGTTTAGGGGTGCAATCAAGTTGAGTCGAGTTATATAGCTGGAGGCTCAAACTTGACTCGATTCAAAATATTCGGTCTCAAAACTTGAGATCTAGTGAGCCTTAATATCCAAGCTCCAATTTAACTCGATTAAAAAAAAAGCGGAATACAAGATTGATTCGACTCAACTCGAATATCAATTGAACCATACTCAAGCTCGTGTTCGAGCTCAAATTTAGCCTTGGTCATAATTAAAAAAATATGGTTAATAAAAAATATAACACAATATTATATTTTAAAAAATAAATTAATAACACATATTATAAATAAAATATAATATTATTAAAAGGTATATATACTCCTCTGGGCATGTGACCCTTCGAATTGAGTATTTTCCTACTCGAGATCGATTCGAAAAATTGTTCGAGCTACTCAAGCTCCAATCAAGTGTGGTAATAGTTGCGTGGACTCGAGCTTGGACCTAAGTCGAGCTCAAGCAGCTCGCAAGTTGCTT
This sequence comes from Elaeis guineensis, assembly GCF_000442705.2. Lineage (NCBI taxonomy): Eukaryota > Viridiplantae > Streptophyta > Magnoliopsida > Arecales > Arecaceae > Elaeis > Elaeis guineensis. The sequence continues at coordinate 174,693,709 of NC_025993.2, read as the reverse complement.
GGTTCATTTGCATCCCTAATTATGTTGTTGTTGTTCGTTCTACATGACTTGCAAAAATGAAGAAAGGAAGTTTCTCTTTGTTTATTTAGATAAATCTTGTTTCACAGATGAATGAAATTGCTGATATAGCTCGTAAGGTTGCAAGCTGTGATCTTGCAAATGAAGGGGCTTCTGAGCTCTTGAACAAGTGCTTGCATGAAATACTGGACATTCTGCAACATAGCCAGCTCAAGGCTTTGATAATAGATACATTTGGAAGCCGTATAAAAAAATTACTTAAGTAAGTTTTGGTTTCAGTTTTGAGAATACATTTTCACATTTGATGCATGAAGACTGTATCTGAAAAACACTTTGATGGGAATGCTCAGAGAGAAATTTCTACTGGCCATTGAACTAAGGGATAAAAAAAGATTTAAAAGCATTATTCAACCTGAAGACATCAGAGAACCTTCTACGTCAAATGCAGCTCAGTGTACGACCCCAGCTCCTTTACATCCCATGCACAAAGAGAGGACGAGTATTGATGATTTTGATATCATCAAACCAATCAGCAGAGGGGCCTTTGGTAAGGTTTTTCTTGCTCGAAAGCGGACAACAGGAGATCTATTTGCAATAAAGGTACATGCTTTAAAAAGATATTTGGTATCTGTTTGACCTTGACTAATTTACTATGGCTGCATTCTTTAAAGAGATGACCTTGACACCTTGTTGTTTGTTCTAATCTCTGACTCTTTTACAATCTGCTGTGTGAATGGGATCTAAACAATGTGCTTCAAAGTTTTATCAATCCAGTATGCCATTGCCGGTTGATTTCCATGGTTATGTTGATTAAGTCAGCAAAGGCATTGCCATCAAAAATTGATGAATAGATATTTTTAAGTTTATTTTCTTTGTAGTTCTTCATTGGTGAATATTAGAACTTCTCAACACAATGGTGTTGTAAGACAAGTCCAACCTAACTCTACAGAGCTTTTTGCTACTAACACTTTTTCTTTCTGATCTCTATGTTACCTACTATCAAACGACTTTGTTTTGATATAAGAATTTTTTTCAACATTCAAGCTTGCTTAGCTGGTGCAAGCTTCAAATTCCAAGATCCATGGAAATACGTTCTTGGAAGAAGGACAGCATTTTCCTTTTATCATGTGAACTCTAGAAGGGTCAAATTAATTCATAAATGAATAAAAAAGGTTAAATTACCTGCAAAGTCTTTTTCTTATTACTTGACATGTTTGAAACTAAGAGGACTCTAGAAAATTTGAATTGAATTTCTGATAATATAATTCTAGCAACAAAAGAAGACAAAGCCTTTTTGACATGAATGAATGAATGATCAAGGAAAAAAAATCCATTTAACCAATATTTCATTCCACTCATTTTTATAACCGATCTAAGCAAGAGAACATCCATTTAGGAATATTTCATTCTATTCCATATTGATAACCCATCTAAGCTAAACATGAAAAGGAGCATGAGTATGGTTTATTCTATTCCACTTGAATAACCCATCTAAGGAAGAAACCCATATATGTAAAAACATTTTATTTCATTTTTTCAAGATGCAGGTTACTCATCATATTAACAAAGCTTCAACAAGAATAACACAAATTTGGTAACTAGAGCCTTAGATATATCATATATGCATGCTAAACAAAAAAGTGAAAAAACTTTCTGTTTGTTAGGCCGAAGGTGCCTGAAGCTGCCAAAACTTGACCGAAACTGGCCAGATGGAGCAAACCTGAAAATTTTGGTTAGTTTTAGATCCGCTTCAACCAACACTGTTCCTTTTTGGCCGAAAATGGATTGGTTTCGATGGAAACTTCAAACCTTATTAGTGTACTTGTAATCTATATTTTAAAAAAGCCCAATGAAATTAAGAAATAAGATTTTGGTATAGGTATAATCATGTGGGCTGCTTCACTTTTCTGGTTAATATCCAGTAGTTTTTTTTTTGGTACATAATATCCAGTAGTTCATTCACTTAACTATGAGCCATGTCTCCTCCTTAATTACCTCAACTGAGCCTTGAATATTATTTGGCCTACTACACCGTCCGCTATCATAGGGGCCTGGTTTAGGTTTTAAGGGTTTTCTCTTCCATGGTGACCCACTGGGTCTTAGGTCAAAACCACACCAAACCAAATTATAATCTGGTAGCAGTAACCAAAACATGGTCCAATTCTTTAAAACCCTCAATCAACTTGTTCGTTTTGTATGCCAGTTTCGGTACCAGCCATACACTAGTCTAATTTTATACTATTTTTTTATCATGTCTTTTCAGAAAATTAGATTGAAAAATATGAAATACATCACTGCTTTTATGTTTTACTAAAAGGATCACCATTAGCAGCAAGTATTTGAGCACAATTGTTAGACTGAACAAGTGTTCTTGACGTTATATTAGTTACGCGTATCATTCTAATTTTCTTATTCCATCCAATTAAGCAGTTGTTGCTTTGTTATTCAACACTTGCAAATGTTGTTTCATGGTTATCATTGGTTCCTTTATCCATTTTGCTGATAATAGCTATTTTCATATAGCATGTAACTTCTCCACTCGGTGTTGTAAAAGGCATATATCACATGTGCATCTCTGGACCACACTTTCATGTGACTTTCTTTCATAATCAAACTATACATTTGTATTTGCTACAAGCAAAGTTTGCCATACTAGTTGGTACAATACGTACCATACTGAATCAGGAGTACCATACCACACAGGTACAGAACTGGGCTGTCGTACCATATTGTGCTGACACTTGGTACATCGAGTTGTACCATACCGAACTGTGTATTGACACTAGAATAGGATAGTACTAGTATGGGGTCTGATACTAAGACACCGGACTTGGCTACAAGCCTTTTCCTTTTCTTGGTAGATGTGTACATGTCTAATTATCTATCTTTTCTTAATTAACCTGTTGCTATCAGTCTATTTCATTTGATATATTGAATTTGTTGGTATTGCTTTTCTTCCAATCATATTGAGAGATCTATCCATCACTCAAGAATTAATTGCAGAGTTATATAGTTTGGCCAAACAAAGAGATCTTGTTGTCTACATGTCGAAAGCTGATTAGGTAATTTCAGATTGTTGCTGCTGCAGGTACTTAAGAAATTGGATATGATACGGAAAAACGATGTTGAACGCATATTGGCTGAACGTAATATTCTAATAACAGTCAGAAATCCATTTGTGGTAATTTCATTTTCTTTCTGTGCTTTTATGCATTTTCAAGCAAAAAGGACCTTGTTTCTTGTGAGCCTTGAATATATATCTCTCTTTTTTTGAATGAATGAATTTGTGTATCGCCAGGAGAAGATCTTCATTAAACCATCCCTCCTCTACCCAAGAAAAAGTCAGTGAAATTTTATTGACATATTACTAATCTGGATGGCATGGTGCTCCAAACTCATTCATTTAGTGCTTTAATCACCCCTAAAGTTTGAAATAACTCCAATAGATGCAGCCACAGCCCGACTTCTTGTGGAGTGCTTCTTAGCATGGAGGCTTTCATTGTAAAATCCTGTCCATTGCCTCTTGATATCCCATTAACAAAACAGATATCTTTCCTTAAAACCCCTATATAAGAGCTAAAACTCCTAAGATTCTGTTTTAAATCTTTTTTACATATTTTTCCTGTTCTATATTCTAAAGAAACATGCTAAAGACATCAATTGTCAGGCACCCCAGCCTACGGCCATCAGGCAGTTTTCAGTTCCCAATCCTATATGCAACTCGTACATCTTTCTCATATTGCTTTCTATAGGTTCAGTTGCTCCTAGTAACTTTCCTTTTGTATATTTTACATTTGTAGATAGCCTATTGAGAATTATCTCCCTCGTATTGACTCTTTTCTAGTTCTGCCTGTAACTTGCCCTGGAGACCTCTCAGATTATTTTCATGGACTGGCTTTAATTGCATCTATAGTTACAGTAATTTAATTTAAGAGAGTATATATGAATATGTGATCTTGGTCCATGAGTGTGATCCAAATATTAAGAATACAACATTTTTTTCCACCTAGTAGCTAAAATTTGATTAATATCATGAATACATCTTCCTCTGTCAGATTCTTATGCATCTTCTCCTGAAGAATATTTGATTCTTTAATCTGAAATTATCAAAAAAATAAGAGCATATCTTTGGCTATTATAGCAATATGATCATTGTCTTTATAAAGTAACTTGGCCCCCTTTAGCATGAAACTTGACTCCAGTCCTGATCGATATATGCTTCTTGCATGCAGAATATGACTCAGGTTTCATGTCATAAAATTCATCCACTTGTATAATCCTTTATTTTTTACATTTTACCTTTTTCATTATGTTGAGTCAAATTCAATCAGCTATACCATTTTACTTTTGTTGAAAAGCTTCTTCTTTTTTTTTTTTCACTATACGTTTTCTGTTGCTGTTTAGCTTATTTATCATCCGAATATAAACAAATCAAGTTTTCTGCATAGTTTAGAGTATATAAGCAGAAAAACTATACATGTTCCCTTTTCTGGCTTTCATTTGTTATCATCATTCTTGATGCTGATGTAGCGAAAGCTTCTGCACCAGTCAAACTATTTTGCTTTAGGTGCAAGATTCATCCATATTTTTCTTGTACTTTTGCAGGTCCGTTTCTTTTACTCCTTCACCTGCAGAGACAACCTTTATTTGGTCATGGAATATCTCAATGGAGGTGATCTATATTCCCTGCTTAGAAAAGTTGGTTGCTTGGAGGAAGATGTAGCTCGCATTTATGTTGCTGAACTGGTTTGTTCAAGACTAATTCCATGCAATATTGTTACATTCTTTCGAAACTTTTTCCTTATTGTGCGTGTTATACTATATTAGGTTCTTGCATTGGAATATCTTCATTCCCTGGGAATTATTCATCGTGATCTGAAGCCAGACAACATACTGATAGCTCGCGATGGGCACATAAAGGTGACCTGACATTTTATGATTCTGTCAACTTACCCTTTTTCTAGGCACGAGCTTGTACAATTCCATATATTTTTTTTCTTTGCATCATGAACATGAGCAAGAGAAATAGTAGTGATGAATGACACCATGCACAGCATTCCAGTGGCCCAGAATCTTATCATATATTTGACATATCATAGTATGAATTGCAGAAATCTTTTTATTATTAATGAAAATTCATAGTTACTTCTTCCAGCTTCCAGACTTTTTTTTGTTGTTAATGAAAATGCATATTGATTTCTATTTGTAGCAGCTTACAGACTTTGGATTATCAAAAATTGGTCTGATCAATAGTGCGATGGACTTGTCTGCATCTGGGACAACCGATTCCATTCTATTAGATGGCCAGCATCAGCATGCTTTTTCTGCAAATACTCTCCAAAGAGTAAAGAGAAGCCGGCGTTCTGCTGTTGGGACACCTGACTATTTGGCACCTGAAATTCTTCTTGGAACTGCACATGGTTTAGCACATTCCATATTGCAAGCTTTTTATCAAGTTCTTAAAGAAGATGAAATTAACTTCTTTGCTATTTCTTTGTAGGCTATGCTGCAGACTGGTGGTCTGTGGGGATTATCTTGTTCGAGTTCATAACAGGGATCCCACCATTCACAGCTAGGCTTCCTGAGGTAGTCTACAACTATACAAATGTTCGTGAACTAAATTATTGAGCACAAGGTTCAAAGATCTTTGTTTCATTGTTGGTTTTGTAAAGAAAAGAAAGAAAAAGTTACAGAAGCCATGACTTGTGGATCTATTCATTACAAACATTTGAGCTTTCTTTAAAATTGCTGAAAAGTAAATCCACAATGATTAAACTTTATCAACTATTAGGGATGCTGACAACTAAAATATCCACATAATTTTAGCAGTCTTCTAGTCAAACAAATATTCATATCTTGAAATATACTAGCTTTTAAAATATGAATATATTTGAAAATATGAAAATATTTGAGCTAATATAACAATATGGATATCAGCATGGGATGTGAGAATTAAGCTTAAAAAAAAAAAAAGGATAGGTATTTTAGTTTAACTGGACTATCTCATGTTGGAATGAGGTTTGATATTATATTTTATGAAAGGACAATTGGTTTTGGTTGTGGAATTGCATATCAGCTTCAAGGATTTATAAATATGGAGAATCCTTATGGTTGATCTTTCTTTCTGGGATTCTCACCTGTGTGGCACCAGTTTCTATGTGGCATTACTCCTTATCAATGCTCCATTAGTTTGAACTAGCAATTGATCAACCATGATAAACAACCAAAGGTTGACTAAGGCTATCAAAGGGAAGCATTCTTTTGAAATTCATTTTAGGTGGCACAGTGGATTGATAGATTTGCGGATATTCATGTGAATGAAGTAGGATCTTACCATGATAATCCATCCTTGGGCATTTCCTTTGTCCACAAAAGAGCTGACCCAGTAACTTGAACTGTTGCATAGTGTAAATGCACTTCATGTAAGCCCAATTGGCACCTAGCTCTGGATATATCCTTGTTGAACATTATATTAGCAATTTAATCCCACTGAGCAGTTTGTTAGTTCTTCGCTGCCTACTTTTCTATCTACCAGTTATAATGGACACGTGACCACATGTGACTAGTACTAAAGATTTTTAGGAGAACATAAATTTTAAAAAATTAACATGAATTAGATGCTAATAAACCTTAATTGGAGAACTATTTAAATTATTTTTGTGTATTAGAATCCTAGATAATTTAAGTATTGCCATATGCAATAGATCACTATGAATTTAGATTTTGGATGTGAAATTCTTTTCATCCATATAATCCTAGAAATCATGGAAATCTTAACTTAAATAGACTTTGTTTCTTGGTCTATTCCTCAGAGTCTTGTAAGGTGAGTTCCTGCTTGGACTCAATCTAGGAACTGTTTAAAATAAAAAAAAGCAGAAGTTTAAGAAGTTTAGGATGTTTAAATATCTAAGAGAGAGATAATAAATTAGGGACATTATGGGAACTGAAAAGTTGGGAAATTAAGCTGCTTTTGAACCGTGGAATTTTTTCCTGCAAGCACCCTCAGATTGGAATATTTGATTTTTTTATGGATTCTATTAAATGCTTGAGCTAAAATTGGTTGACCATATTTAGTTCTTCCTGGCTATATTGTGATTTGATATTGATCTCAGCAATACAAGAAGCTCGCATACAACTACCAATGTCTATGAATGGCTATCTCATGCAGGTTTATGTTCCTATTTATTGGAAGATAATCATTTGTTCAGAATATTATTATATTTGATAATGTGTTTATATTTTATAAGTTACATTCTTTTATGTTTCTTATGATAATTATTTAGTCATGGTCATTAATCACTTCTAATTACTGAACATTATCCATCTTAGCTAAAGTGCCTCACCCTCGGTGGAGTAACTTCTCCACATCAATAATCATGAGATCATGGGTATTTGGTTTGCTAAGGGATTCCATGTTGCATGTTTTCTAAATCTCTTTGCCTTGTATATGTTAAGAATTTAGTGTTGGAGTCATCTTCATGCATTGACAAGTGTCAAGATCAAAGTTTTAAGTACCAGTACCAGGCATCATACTATTTTTCCATTAGAATGACACGGTATCCATATGATGCTAGTACTGGAAGTACATGCTGAGACCACCATATTCCAAAAAATTGAAAAACCACCAGCATTGATTGATATGTCTCACGGTAGTGCCAGTATGCACAGTATGGATTGGTAGGGCTGGTGTGGTACCAATATAGCTGTTTTGGAATCCTGACACACATATTAGTTCTGGTTTCATGCTAGAATGGTATGGTACCATTCATACTCACCATGGTCAAGATCATGGCAAGAGGCTCGGGATTTGAGATTGTCTTATGCATGAAAGTGGATTGTTTTAGTAAATAACTAGTGGGAATTAAGTGGTTGTTCAATGCATGAATATATGTCTTGCCTCAGCATCTCTTTGTTAATGGAAGTGAAACTGGAAATCATGAAAGGCATGTATCTGGTCTACTTTTGGGCATATGGACGTGGATTTCTTTTAACTCATGGAAGTCTCATTTTTCTCATGAAGTAACCTAATGTAATTAGTTTCAAAATCATTCAAGGTTTTTGGTGTAACCATGTTTATACATTTAGCACCGTTTTTGGCAATTGCTGATCAAGGTTGATAATAAACACATATAGCTGATGATTAAAAACCCGACCTGACCATGGTTTGTGATAGTTGATCATGTCACTGAAATGCCTGACCTTGTCTATATCATGAATGTACTTGTTTTCCTGTAGTGGATTTAAAGATATGTATAACATCTCACCTTTTATCAAACTGTTAATGATTAAAGAGCAGGGCCGGGTCAAAATTCGTAAACAGGAATAATTAAAACAAAATTCAAAGTATAAAAACTGGTCTCTCACTGATGGAAGCATGCAACCCAACTTGTAAACTCAAAAAGCACAAACTATTAATATGGCAAAGTTCTTTTTGACTTCACTTATATTACCAATTCAATGTATTTCAACTGTTTGTCTGACTTGTGAAGATTGGTAATTGGAGCTTATTTTATTCGATTACAATTTCTGTATAAAGTAGTTTCTAAATATGATTTTTATACAAAATCAGCCAGGATGGAGAGCTTCATTTTACGAAATATTTTATTGTTTTATGTGTATACAGATGATCTTTGAGAACATATTAAACAGGAAAATTCCCTGGCCTCATGTTCCTGATGACATGTCATATGAAGCCAAAGACTTGATCGACAGGTTTGTCAGATTTTTCTTTTTGGTTTTCTAACTTTCTGGTTGGTCAACAGTAGTCTGCAGTTTTCAATATTTTATGCTACTAGCTGCTGGGACCATGCAATGCACATTTGAAGAAAAAGTTATGAATATATAATTCATGAACAGAAACTTTTACATTATATTATATTATATAAAGATTATATAAATCGTAGAGACTTAAATGAATAATATTACCATATTACTATTAGGGGTGGCAATGTGTTGGGTCAGGCCAGGGTCTGGGGTAGGTTGAAACAAGTATTAGGGAAAACCTGTCAACCAAGCCTGAGCCAATAGGTCAGAAATCCAAAACTGAACCTGACTTGGTTATTAATTAGGCAAATCAGTCCAACACATGTAACCTGTTTAATAAACAAGCTAGATTGAGTCAGGCCTGTGATAACTAGTTAAATTGGTCCTAAAAAATTTGGGTTTTAACCATGTTAACCCAATCCAATTATTAAATAGCTTGAAACAGGTTGAACAGTTCGAGACTCTAAAAATACACCTGACCCATTTAATAAATGGGTAATTTGGATCATGTCGTTTATAACCCTAATCTATTTATGCCAAATCCAAACCTCCTTATCTTGGTCAGATTGTCCAGAGAGGGTCATAAATTGCTGCCCTTAATTGGGATGAGATATTTTAAGTTTAATAATTCTAAAAATCAAAAATTTAAAATTCAAATGTTAATTGATATTGAATGGTGTAATTGGTTTGCAGTTGGAGAAGATGAAAGGATTAAGCAACTAAGATAGGAAAGAAAAATAGAGGAAAAAGAATTAATATGCTACTGTGTTTTTCCAACAAAAGGAGCCTTTTGTTAATTGGCTGAGTTTCCATTGTGGACAAGATTTGGTTGGAGATGGAATCTAGAGGAGAATATGAAAAGTCGATAATACAATCTAGGATGCAAAATGCTGAATCCTTGTCATGAAATATAGTATACATTTTTCTGTCTGTGATTGGGCTAAAAGGTTTTGAGTTTTATTACTGCCAAATTGAATACATTATAAGATTGACTTTTCAATGGAATTATTTTTAAATAATGTAGGCACACTTTGAAGATTTAGGGACTACAAGCAGATAAGAAACACTAACAACATAAGCTAGTTTTGGTGAATATGTATGTCATCACAATTAACTGACTCGATGTTCAAGTATTCATGTATGTTAATCATGTATAAATTTGCTGATAGTTTGCTAACCTTTTGTATTAAAGGGGTATTTAAATAGGAGTTCTCTACGCCTAAATATAGGCATCATGCTGGAAATGATGGTTGGTTGTCCATTAGGTCATGATTGAGAGGCTTCAACTTTGCTCTCTGTAACCTACTTTATGCATTGTCGCTGAATATTCCATTCAAGATCCTCCTGAGAGTGGCTTACTGAAATGCCAGCTAGTTATAATTTGTGCCCCCATCTTCTTTCTATATAAAGTATTAAATTTGAATCTAAATATGCTGCTTTTGACCCAACAAGAATATCGATTATCCTGCATGCACATTTTTGAAGAATTATATTCTTGTGGAATTGAGTTGTGCCATAAGTTTTTGTCTGCAACTTTTAATAAGGAAGATGAGTTATTCTTGTTCTATCACATTGTTAAGACTTTTGTTACACCTCAAAAGTAGACAAGCCATACTCCAAGGTTAAAACAAACAATTGCAGTTTCCAAAAACCAGATATAATAAAGTAAATAAAATTGATAGAAAAAGCAAAAAAAAAACAATTAAATGACAATGCCAGATTGTTCTTCTGCCAGTTTGAAAGCAACCTTATGACATGGAGAATCCCTTATCAAATCTACCTTATCCAACAGTTCCCTCACAGTTTACTGATATTTCATATTCCGACATTTTTTTCCAAAAGATTTATGATGATTATTCATGGGGGGCTTACATTAAATAGGGTCATATTGTGCAGACTGAAATCAAGGTTAACTTACACGGATAGAACATATATACTCCAATTAGAACTTGCTGGATATGGTTGTACCTGCAGGAAGTGGGACGGATAGGGGATTGGATTTTGAATACAAGAGCAAGGGGGGAGCAATTTTAGAAGATGGGTATTGGAATATCATGTAAAAGCGACCTTTTAAACAACTCTATGAATAAGTTTGAATGGCACAAAAACAAAATAGAGCACAAAATTAAGTCTTAAGTTATTTGGATGGGACCATTTAAGAACATATAGTGTAAGCTTAACAAATCAGGAATATCTGATTAGGTGAGGGTCCTAGAATAAGGCCAAGCAAAAATATGGTTATGGCTATCGTTGCATTTGTGTTCACTAATTTTGCAGTCATTGTACTGAAACTATCATCTCAGTGAAGCAGAGAGATTTAAATAGGGCATTGGTTGAGTCTATCAATGGGAATATGTTCTGAGCCTGTTTCTCAGTTTTTATTTCATATATAGATGGGTGCCTTGATAGAAACTTCTATGGTTTTAAAAGTGAAATGTACCTCTTGGCTACTAAGTTGAATCTACCATTCGGCTAACATAAATACATATTAATATAATGTCAATATAATTCCTCTATGTTGCCTAGTATTATTTTATATTGAAATGTTAAACTTCCACATTACACTCCTAACCCACTGAATTTTACCTGCAATCAATGTTTTTTATGTTTTACGTCCGGAGCAAACTAGGTTAATCATCTAAGCAAGTCCTGGTCAACAATTCAAAAGACAGAACTTACTAAGACTCCTATTCTTCAAATGAATTTTTGGATGTAATAGTGATATGAATTGCATCTTTGAATAAACCACATTAGAAGTGAAAGTGTATCGGATGATATCTATCAGGATCCATTTTTGTATTTGACACTTTATCTGGATATGGATGCAAATATGAGCATCCAACTAATATTTGTATTCGTGTCCATATCCATCAAAGAAAAACAGATACGGATATGGATGGATAACTATCGATCCGTATGCAAATTACCATTTTTTTTTTGTTATTCCATTAAATCTTATGATACTTATGAATTTTTAATGGAAACAAGTGACCGTATTAAAATGTTACTGACTTAAGTTACCTTCCATGAACTAATATATTTGATTTGGCGACCTGATCAGTCCTACTTATTCATATTTATATTCACACTTTCAGTATTCAATTCATTATCTGTATCCATCTAAGATAAATATGGGAAGCATTAATTTGTATCAATATTCGTACTCGCCAAATCAAAATAGATATGGATATGGGTATGATGATGTCTGATCTGTATCTGATACATTTTCATCCCTAAACCACATTCATCCTTCATCTCTAGCACTATTTTCCTCCCAAATACAGCTATTTTCTGAGGCTTGCTTTGGGGGAAGGATCAAATATTTTCTCTTTAGAAACCTACTCTCTAAAGGATATCGTTTTTTTGACAACTTGTTTGATTTCCTGCAAATGGTCTTACTTTTAGGTCCCATTTGAGTTACTGAAGGAAAAGCCACTCCCTGGAGAATTCTTCAATACCCTTTAATAGAAGAACACTCAACTATATGTATATTTGGTTATTAACTGATATACTCAACTGATATAGTAATATGCTTGTACTGCTTACTGGCGAACTTTTAGTTATTGCACGTAAGATGAGAATTTGCTGCTAGATAATGCATGCCTGTGTATATTACAGGGACAGTGAGAAGTAGAGTCTGATGCAGCATGTTTCTCATCATTTGATTGGTAGAAGTGTTAACAGTTGTTTGGCCATATATGGGCATCAAGATTTGTACCTAATTTAGGTTGTAAATTGACTCATGTCCAATTTCCTGTCAATCTACAATGACAACCATCTTGCATACAAACTTTGTGGTCCACGAATAGCCATCAAGTTGTTAAGTCCTTTAACAAAGATTTAATAAGAAGTATATAGTCAACTCCACACACACAGAGAGATAGAGGGACCGGTTCCATTAGATTATAAAATTAGTCTTATTAAGGTTAGCACACAAGAGCATAAGTATGATTTCATACATCAGTTATATTAAGTTTTTTCCCCATCTAAGCATTCCCATTACTGACTAATTGGATATAAAGATCCCTCTTTTAAATATTGGCAGCTCAAGATGTCCCTTATTCTAGAATTTTCCCGATAAGATCCCAAATTTATATTTCATTAGACGTAAAGAACAAGTTAGTGCTTTTCTCGTTTCTCCTTTCACTTGGTTCTTCGGGGCTTCTAATTAGTGAATTACACTGCCCCTCAACATTGGAATCTTTGAATTCAAGATAGAATCAAGATTTTAAGTCTCAAAATGGTTGTAGCAGGGAACTCGAATTTGATGTTGACTCTTGAGAAGCTACAGTGGCTTATTAGTTAATAGCTCCAAGGGGCTGAGTGAGGGGAGGGAGAGGAAAAAAATTACTAAATATTCCACTATGATGGATGGAAAAGATATTGATTTGCAGATTTTTAGAAAAGAAGGGTCTTTATATGCATTTGATCTATAAAGAGAGGGGTTATATCCAAATCCCATATCTTATGTGTTGTATCAGCAAATAAAGATAGACAAGAAAAAGAAATTTTCATTACATAAAACTTGCCATTTGCCTCAAAGTACTTTACCTTTAATTAGGACCAACTAATTGTGAGACATGGTCAGGATGTATGAATATTGTTTTCTTAGGGGATACTGGTTGAATAATTAACTCTAATTTGTCCATTACATTTTCTGCAGGTTACTTGTTCAAGATCCAGACTTGCGCCTTGGTGCTAATGGGGCATCAGAGGTTGTACTTGATATATGCGTACTAGTATTTTTTTCAAAGAACTCCCACTAACTCCACTGCCTTTAGAAACTTGAGAGCATCGAATTTGTATTGATTTTGCAATCTTTTCATTTCTTAATGGTTGAATTCAATTTACAGGTAAAAGCTCATCCTTTCTTCAAGGAGATTAACTGGGACAATTTTTCCTCGCAAAAGGTATGCATGAATAGTTCTTTGAGATTAGTGTCAATCAGATTTTATGCATCAGAAGTAGATTTATTTTGTTTGTGTACCAATGATTTTAATATATGGTAGATAAGTGCATATTCAACTGTGCAAATATAGTGCACCACCATTTGGTTGCTAAAAAATTAGTGCTTCATTAACTTGGCCGAAAGTATGAAGGAGAAAAAATCAGATTGACTATTTATTTGACTTACAAATTAAATGGAACTTTCTTGTTAGAACTGCAAGCAAAAATAACAGACTATCATTCATCTGTTTGAAGAGATTTCGGGTGTAAAAGGATGATTAGAATTAATAAAGATGGAGCTTGCATGAATGAATCATCATGTTTTAAGAGGGCCATGTCCAAAGAGTCAGAAGCAAGGTTTTAAGCTTTGGTTGAAACCAGTATATTTTGACCAAAAATGATTGGCTTTAGCTGATGTCTTTTGAAATTGGCTGAATTTTTTGGTTTCATCATGTTTGGTTAGTTTCAGCTGGTTTTGGCCCATTTCAACATTTTTGGCCAATGCAGCATTTTCAGTCCGTTTATGGCTAATTTAACTGCAATTAACCTTTTTTTTTTTGTTGAAGAAGTAAATGTTTTTGATGTCTCCTTTGTTCTCTTTTTCTTTGAAGTTTCTTACTAATTAGAAAGCATGATATGTTGGCAATTTTTATTTCCAAGCTTATAGATGTTTACTCTTCTTTTTTTCCTCAGAAATAATAAAATATTAAAAAATAAATGAAATATTTTTCTTTCTGTCTTTCTTGGATAGGCTATTAAAATGAAATAGTACATGATATGCTTAGATGTTCTTTTCCTTGTTTAGATGGGTTGTTAAGTGAAATAGAATGATATACTCTTAGATGAGTATTTTCATGTTTAGATGGACTATTACTTTTATACTCTTGTGCTACTGAACAAGCATATTTACTTAAGTCTATACTCTTATTCATTTGTCTTGTTAAAAATGTTTGATTAAGTGATATTTGATGTTTATACTCAATAGATTAGTAGACTGTGATTTGCGGACCTGACCTCATCTACCCCATTTGGGAAATGGATTGGGTTCAATCGCAAGTCATAAACCGAAATAAACCAGGCTGGGTTGGGTTCATGCTTGCCCTGGTCCCAACCTGGCCTATTTGCAGCCCTACCCAATATAGTGTTGCGCATTTGACTCTCACCATCAATTCTTTTATAGACTTGCTTGATTTATATAATCAAATGTAAATGCACATGCTCATGTTTTCTATTTACAATTTCAAGGGCTTGTTTTCTCATACGTGAGCTCACTCCTTTGATGGCTCAATTGGATTTTATGCTACATGGAAGAAAAGTAAATATTTGTGCCATATACTTTTAGACATGCATTAGGTGTTTGGTTTTCTTTGTTGATACTTGATACTTCTGTTAAGACGGTCAATTTGACGGGACTTGTTTTTAATTCTCCTAGCAGTTATGCCTACACTTCAATTGCCATTCCACTTTTAAGATATTAAAGATTATGGGTCACTAATTATATTGAGCACCATAGGTACTCTTGATGTATCTTGATTTGTTTGTTTTGTATATCAGAAAGCATACCTGCTCAAATCTTATACTCATTTTCTTCTTACTATGATCTCATAACTACTGATTATTGTCTGTAGGCTGCCTTCATTCCAAACCCTGATAGTGCAGATGATACAAGCTATTTCATGTCACGATATTCGCAAAGTTCTTGCCAGATTCCAGTCAACAAAGACTCCAGTGATTGTGCCTCCGTTGAAACTATCTCTAGCCCAGAAACTGGCCCTGAAACAAGTGTAAGTTATCTTCAGCTCAATTTTAAATAAAATCTCAAAATTTGTATTAGTCATGACATGTTTTTTAATTTACTTAGATTGATTAACTATTAGGAAATAAGTACTTTTATCCAATGTTTCATAAAATTAGATATTGATTAGAGAACAATCTCTGATGTTACCATGTTGAACTTTTCTTTTACAACAACTGTAATACTTGTGATTTGTGAAGTGATGATAAACTTGTGATCCCTCAATCTGCCTTTGTCCTAGCAACACAAACTGAAATTCTGATTCCTTGAACACTGTATGGACAAACCACCAAACCTATAATAGTATAATGTCTATTTTCAGTTGGCTGATCCCCTTCCTCTTTGCTCCTTTTGAATCTCGAGCCCTCTCTCACTATTTCCATCATGTTGAACTTTCCTCTTTTTTGACACTATAACCTAAATCTAAAGATCTCCTACTTGTCAGGGCTAGCTCTTGCTTGTACTGAGGATGGCCACATTATATTAAACTGCTCTCCTACATTCAAGCCCAATTGCTGCTACTTCCAGCATTGGTCTGTTGTCTGCTTGATTGGAAAGCTTTAAGAGCTAGAACTCTTGAATTCCTATTACACAGTAGAAGTTAAGCATATTGATGAAAGTTTTAACTTTACTGCATGCAACAGTTACCAATAGTTTGGTTTAATTAGTTCAACCAGGTATATTTGGAGTTTTTAGTTATGCATTGCATATAACTCAATTTAGTGCCACTAGATTCTTAGTTTGACAAGTGTACTTCTAGTTCTAGTCATTCTGGTCTTCCAAGAAAGTTCTGCACTAAGCCTGTATTCCTTTTACACCAGTCATCTATGAACCTACTATTAATAATCGGGAGTGCATACTAAGGTGTGAACTGTTTGTAGATGATATACCGATGATTCATTCTATGATATATCAGTGTTTCATTGGATGAGGACAAGATCTAATGCAGATAAATAGCGGAAAACCTTAGAGACTGAGGGCTTAAAAATGAGCAAAATGAAAACAAGGTATATAAAATGCAATTTCAGCAAAAATATAAATGAAGATGAGGCTCCAATTAGAATTGATGGACAAAGAGAGAAAGCAAGTGATTTAGTTTCATAAATTGGATCTATTATAGGAAAGAATAGCAAAATATATGAAGATTATAGGTATTAGAACTAGAACTGAATGGATGAAGTGGAGTGGTGTTTTGGAGTGTCATTTTTTTTAATTGATACCTGGTGATTTAGGTGAAAAATTAATGAAACAACAACCAGATTAACACAATTGTAAAACCAAGAACTTTTTGAGATAGAGTCCAAGAAAACAAGTTGATTGTATCAAAATTGGAATGTTGTGATGGACGAAGACTAAGATAGCTAGAAATAAATGCATTTAAGAGGTTGCAGGAGTTTCACTAGTTTCGGATTAAGTAGTAAAGAACCAATTAACGTATGGCATCTGTACAATAAAGACATTACGAGGCTCCAATAAGAAGAGGTAGTCGGATTTTTGTCAAATGTTATATGAAGTAGAGATAAAGGGATGCAATGTAGTTTGTATTATCTTGGCTTTCACAGGAAAGCTAAGGACCTATGCCAAGGTGACATGTATCTTAGGAGGGAAAAGATCTTTCATGAGAAACCACCAATGCACTTGAAGGGGCTCATGGTGAACCCATGTTCACTTCTCCACCTCGCATTCTCCAATGTCTTTTCCATCTAGCCGCTCCCCCTTGGATCAGCGGTAACGATAGTGGAGGGTAAAGTAGGTGGTGGTCAGCGCTCCACTCATAGCATGTATTTTCATTTCCCTATGTTCTATGCTCTAAAGCACACCTCTCTGCTCCCTTCATTTAGTATGCCCTCTGTTCTATTGACATCTTCTTTGCAAACTTCTAGCGACCGCCATCATCTCCAGCGAAGCTGACCGATCACCTTGATCAAAGATGAGTGTCAGCATAGATGTACACCATGATAATTTTATCTTTGGTTTGTAGCCAGGAGGGATTTAACAACCAACCCTCTCTCTGATCAGCATTGCTAATCCCAAGGAGAGGGGATTGATAGAGGAAGATGATGCGGAAGAAGAAAATATTTTACAGCAACCATGGTTTTGTTGCAAGCCAATTCAACTAGATGGATTGATTTTTTTTTTTTTTTGAGAAATCCTTCATGGCAAGCGGAGTGCTGAACCTCACTTACTCCACCTTTCCCGATCATCATGCTGATCTAAAGGAGAGGGATTGGATGGAGGACGAGGTGGAGGATGAGAGGTGAAACCTGGGTTCCCTTCGAGTTGGTTCAACTGAGTCGATGGTCTCTCGTAAAGGAGCTTGTCCTTCCTAGACACGTGTCGTTGGAGTATAGGTCCCTATCTTTCATCCAAAAGCCGGGATGTGTAAACTAAACCATGTCCCAGATGGAAATCTAAAGGAATATGGGTAGAAGTTGGGATATTTTAGGATATGTTTTAAATATTATGATCATGGTTAAAGTCGCAATTAATAAGATAGTGGTCAAAGGTGATAATACAAATCTATATCGAAAAGAGTTTGGACAAAGTTTTATTATAACTGATTTGCTTCCTGAGTTTTTAACTTAGGAATTTCCAAAGTCAATCCAAGATGGGCAGGTTCTTTTTGATTAAATATCTTGATGCTAGTAGGCATCATTGATATGACATGAAGAGATTGATCATGTTGATTGCCCTAATCATCTTTTATTCATATTAGGTATTCTTATTTTTATCTTTATATCACACCTCATTTTATTGGTGACCCATCATAGCAGAAGAATGCCTATTGTGATTTTCTTTCCTTTTTTTTTTTTTCATATGACTTATGCCAATTTATCCATTTTCATTTCATCTTAATATTCATACCCACTGTGCTTTATTATCATTAGTGCACCATACATGTTTATTAACACAACCATATAAAAACCTTAAAGCCTTATCCCATGTATTCAAGTTTGACTTTATGGATCATAAAATGATGTATTAGTTCTAATTTAACTTGTGTCATTGGAAACACATCCCAAAATCAATGGTGTAATTTTGGTCTAGAATTTTGTTTAAGATATCTCTGGGTAGGGAAACACTTGCCATGAGTCTTGAAAAAGCGGTGGTTGTGGAGGCTACATGCTTTATTAATGATTGTTGAAGTTTATGCGAGCCCTTGATGTGCTCATAGACTTGGAAAGGATCTATATATGATTAGATCAAATGCAAGGTTTAGTACAAGGAATTGTTTGTGTGTTGCGGAATGTATAATCAACCAAAAGGCCAAATTGGAAAATGTAGTAATAATATCTTTCATCAAAAGGAATAATTCCTCAGAAAATAAATATCTGAAAAAGAATAATTTAAAATGCAAAATTTCTTTAAATTAGGCAAACACAGTTGATGTATGCAAAGCAAAAAATAGAATTAAATGAAACTACAAAACAGGGCCCATATTATATGCTAATGAGAGATGAGACAAATGTACTATATACAAGCATCCTAACTTCTAATAGATAGAAGGTACCAGCTTATCAAGTTGGTAAGTATTTCGTAGCTGTACCAAATGAAGGATATTTAGGAAAGGAGGACCATCCTCTTGTTGCATAGCCCATTGTGTACAGCTCCTCTCTATTCAGAAGAAAAATATTTTAATCAAATAAATTTAGTTTATATACGATGTCAAGTTGTGTTTGCATTTGGGTGAGTCAACTTAGGTTGGGTTCGGATCAAGTCAAGCCTAGTTTGGGTCGAATGAACTCTCAGCCTATAGTTGACCCATTTATAATTATGTCAGAAATATGAACCAATCCTCAGCCCATTTATTTTACATAAATCCGTACCCAGCCACTAATTCATTTATGAAATAAGTTAGGTAAAATAAAATAAAGCAAAACATGGTATGCAAAGATCACCAATGACAAAATAATATTTAATTTCCAATATATCATCATAATCACTAATAAAACTAGAAATTTAGTATATATGTCAGTTATAAACTAATTAATAAATAAAGTAGGTAACATGCAACCCTTGACTCAAAACTCTGTTGCTTGTGCTAGCCGTTGCTTTGTATAACATTTTCTTTGGTGAACCAAACTACATGAGAAAATTAGAAAACCATCGACTATGTTGGGTTTGGGAGCTGACCCTCAGTTTCAGGGAGCTAATCCTGACTATTGTTATTGGCTTGATTTTGGAATGATGGTGTACGGACCCAGCTTTAAAATGAACCCACCCAAACCCATGTATTCTTGGTGCTTCAGGTGGGTCGGTGGGTGCAATTCAGATTTGGCTATTTCTAGCTTGCATTGAAAAGTGAGGAAATGTGCTATTCGTATTTTCAGTTATTTAAAAAGTGTTAGCTAAAGTAGGAGATGCTTTTGGCGCTATGTGATTCTTGTTCTTGGGAATGTTATATAGAAAAGAAATTATCTGACTCTGGAGACACTGCTCAGAAATGTTTCAAAGAGTTCTCTCAAAGACTTACTGGCCATTGGAATATCTCACTTAATAGTAAAAATTAAGCATGTCTTAAATGAACTAAAATGTGTTGCAATTATCACTGTTGAGCATATCAAAATTAGTTATTCACTGATGCATCTTGTGTATCTCAAAGAGTGCTAAGCTTATCCTTCCAATTCATGGCAGTAGTTGGTAGAAGCATGGTACTGGTACAAACACAATATGTGACACAATTTTCAGTAACCGAACCATGACATAGGACTCAAGGATAGTCGCATCGATTTTTAGGTTCTATGTTATCTTGACCATCAGCATTCCAAATTACTAAGTTTGGCAACGTGCTGACACATTCAGGTTGGCTTTTATTTGTTTCAATTATTACCTGATACCAGTATGTTTTCTTTCTACAGTTCCTGGGAGTTGCTTTAACTTGAAAGTGCATAACTAACAGGCTCTCTCGTTCTACCCTTTTGTTTTCTCATGTTCAGACGGACGAATATAGTGAACTGAAGGAGTTTGACTCCCGAACCTCTGTGGATCTTTCTTCAATCAATTTCTCTTTCAAGGTAGAGTCATTTGGTACATCGTAGAATTCCATTTTGATTGCATATCCAACATTAAGTGCTCTTCACAAATTAGTGGCTAATACTCTTAATCAAAGAAATCAAATAAGTGGCTACAAATACTTGTCCTTGACTGGTTTCACTGCTATCTGAATTATTACAAACTATCATAAGCTTCTGCCTCAAACCACTGACATGTTATGTTCTATTGCAGAATCTATCACAATTGGCATCCATGAATTATGATGTCCTCTTACAAAGTGGAAAAACAAAATGTTCATCCCCACACAGGTATCCTCGCTCTTAGTTTAAAACATAGGTATGAAATGGCCATGTTTTAATAGAGTGTAGGAGTTTCTACTCTTCATACGGGCCAAGATCGCCGTGCATATTATTACTTGGTTGATAGCCTGGAATGTAAATATCACTAGTGCTATGCATGATAATTTGAGCATGCTCCCTGGAAATCTATTTTAAGAAAATGTACAGGAAGCACGAATACCCAAGATGTTTTGTGCTTCTTTTTTTTTTTCTTTTTTTTTTCTTTTGCCTTTGAGAAATAATCCACGTCAGTGATAGCTTTTTATTTTTTATTTTCCAAGAGGAAAAAAGGAAAGAAATATTGAAAATCGGTGGTTCATCTTCTTCTTCTTCTTTTTTTCTTTTCCCGTTTTCCCGTGTGCTGGGCTGGGTGTGTTTTGGATGATATGAACCTGCACATGACGGTGGTATTCGCCGAAGGCTTTGCCAAACTGCGTGCTATGTGTATCAGATGGTGTCCATCCACAACACTACCAGGCCGTGCAGAAAACATGTCTAAATTGTGTAAACCTGCATCTACATTGAACTGATTTACTTGGGCTGGGTTTAGCAACACTTTTCTTTTTATATTTTATAAAATAAAAAAATAAAAAAATATTTTTTTAAAAAAATTGAAAGTATATATATTACTAGGCGTAATTAATTATTTTTTATTTTGTAAATATGAAAAGAAATAAGAAAATGTTGTGGGTGGTGGTGATGGTGGTTGCCGCCAATGGTGGTAATGATGGTCAAAGTGGTGGTGGTGATGGTTGATGCTAACGTTGGTTGGTTAATGGTGATTTGTGGTGGTGGTAAGGCCTTCATGATGAACAATCCTGGTGGCGGCAGTTGTTAGACGTGGTGGCTAGCAGATATGATGGTTGCTGCTGGCAAAGGCTATAGTGGTAGTCATGGTTGCTAGCAGTGGAGATGGCTAGAAGGGTAGAAGAATTGATAATGGTGGTTCGTGGTTACCGCTTGAGGTGGCAGCACTGGTGGTAGCAAGTGGTTGTAACCATTAATCTGTGGTGATGGGAGCCTTTTTTTTTTTTATTTGAAACTAGCTATATTAAAAGGCTCTAGCACAAATACAGCCATAAGAATCAGTCAAAATCAAGTAGTGTGAAAACAACGTGTAGAGAGTGAGGATCCACCCACACCAACAAAGCGACAGCTCCAATCTTGAATGACGGAGCCAACTTTACGTAGCCCTCCATTCTTCACATCGTCATTGAAGTTGGTCTCGAGGAGGTTGGGGGATGGGGGCTCCTATGAGAAGTATACCTGAGACGCAGGGACCGCAATCATGGAACTTTCAGATTTGTCCTACTATTAAAGACCTCACCACATCTTTGGCCCTCGTTCAACCATGGCTCTCATCACAGTCCTGGTCGGACTATCATTGGTGCTGTTAAAAGTCCTCCTGTTTATGGCTGTCCAAACATATAGCAAAGATAAATAGCCAATTCCTATCGTGAAGCTGCTGCAGCTCGGCTCTCCTACCCAATGAAGTGGATGAAGGTCTTCTTGTATGAAGATTGATTTTGAAGGCCAATCGAGCGAATACTTAACCCTAAATGAGAGAGGCTCTCAAGCACCAAAAGATGACATGATCAACTATCTCCTCCACATCACCACACCGATCATATCATAGAATGGGGAAACGACAACGCCGCAATGATGCAAAAAATGCTCTTATGGTAACCAATTCCAAGCCACCTTCCATATGAAAAGGGTTACTCTGGGGCGAACGCACAATCTCCACACCCAGCCTAGCTCTCTTGGTCGCACCAGCAGCCTCTTGAGGAGGAGATACAATTTACCAACCTTTACTCTCTAGGAATTAGCCCATCCTATAATAATTTGTCAAGATAATCATCCAAAGGAATCGCCATAGAGAGGACTCGTAAGCTGAGCATGCCGTCGAAACACGTCTCAATGCATCCTCGATCTTGCTTCCTATCTCCATTAGAGAACAACTCTCGGACCACCATATTCTTCTAAGGCTGCGTAATTGACGGTGAGTGGCTGCAGGGCAAGGGGGATGGATGGTGGAAATCCATGGGTCGTTGAGCACATTGATGGACCTCCTGTCACCAATCGACCACCTGAATGATAGTTTGGGTGCAACTAAGCATATGTCTCCCCAAATAAAGGAGCAATGTCTGCAAGTTCTGATCGGCCTTTTGACTTCATATTTTGTCCGCATCAATGACACCATATATTCTATCAGTCATAAATTTGACTGCTGGTCTCGACATAAGTGCGTCATATCTAACTAACTGGACACTCAAACCACCCTTGGGTGGTACACAACATCCCAAGCCAACAAAGTTTTATTTTAATGAAGAATACAAATTCTTCATTTATTGGAAATGATAAAAATAAATTTTGAAAATGGTAAGTAGAAAGACAAGCCAAGCATGTTTTTTTGTCTCGATTACATATTTTTATTTTAATTTGAAAAGAGCGAAAAACGGTGCTAAAATAATCTTACTACTTTACTCTGGAATAACAATTACACTCTATATAATGGAACAGTTCACACCAGGATAGGTAAAAAAGCAGCTACCACTTTTAAAATACATACTTTATTCTTGAAAAAAATACCTAGTTTTTTAGTTTTTACGGTTTAAAGTGGAGTAAGCCAAAGACTTTCATTCCAAAATTAGTTGATACCATATACCAGTAGTAGTCATAAAGCTGTTTGCAACTCATGTTAGCATGTATTTTGGCTGATAAGTCTGCTGCGTAGCTACTCAACTTACAAATTGCTGTGCATAAACTCAGCTTGAAAAGCCTTCGTATCCAGCCTGAAATACCTTACCACCGAGAGTAAACAACTACTTCCAAGAAAAAGCGGCCACAAGGATATTACTGATAAATCTGATATTAATCAAAGGGGGTTATAACGAGCGTTTGCACCCTTCGGAGTGTTTCTAGTTGGTCTCGCTCTCACTTTTGCTCTATATCCAAGATAAAAATTTATTCAGCCGTCAAAATTGCGCTAATCTAGAGCATAGCATGAAATAGACTTACGGCATTGTTAACTTGCAATTGCTACCATACAGCATATAGGCTGACAAGACAATTGCCTTGGCTTCATGCAGCCATATGTGTAGCTCAATTATTGTTTTGCAGTTATGTATGCGATTCATTTAGCCTTATGAAGCCAAACATATACCTCATTCTTCTATGTTTGTACGTGTGATGGTCGGTCAAAGATTCCTTTCAATTATATTATGGCCATCGCTGTTAGTGGTAATCACTAAATGGTAAAACTTAATTATTTATTTTAATGTACCGATGTCAATTATCTAGAAAAATATTACTACCATCATTGTTGTTTTTATTGTACTTAACATATTTTATTTATACTTATATAATATCTCCAATCTCCTTAAGCATTCTTTAGACAACTCATCTCAAAAGATCTGTTCTTCAAAAGCTATGGTTTAACGTTTCAAGAAACTGGGCAGCAGTAGTCAACTGAAACCCGTTAATTGTAGATTAGGACCCTAGTTTCAAGCAAAAACCCATTATCTTTGTAAGAACTCCAGCATAGATCTCTCTATTTGGGTTAGAGGTGTGTATTAATATATAAAATTGTAGAGACACCCTCCCTATTTGGGTCATTTACATTTAGACCCCGAAAATCTAAAAAGTAACAATTGACTATTATTATAAAACAAGGCCCAAAATACTGTCTTCTTGTGTTAACACCGTTAACAAAATGAGACAAAAAAACAAAAATAGCCTTAAAGTGCATAGATTTTAAGTCATTTCATCTTTTATAATCTACCCATCTACATGGATGTTAAAGTACTTTATCTTCTATCATCCATCTATCTATGTAGATTTTAAAGTGTTCTATTTTTTATCATACATTTGCCAACACAGATCTTAACACACTTCGACCTTAATCATCCATTCGCATGCATAGATCTCAAAATATTTCATTCTTTATCATCTATTTATTTGCATAAATCTCAAAGCACTCCATTTCCATACAAAATCTCAAAACTCTCAACCCTGTATCATTCATTTGTTTGCACATATCTTAAAGTACTCCATCACCATCATTCACTCATTTGTATATATCTCAAAGTACTCTATCCTCAATCCTTCATTTGCTTGTATAAAACTCAAAGCACTCCACCCTCTGTTATTCATCTGCTTGTCCATATCTCAAAATACTTCATTGGCAATCTTTCATTTGTTTGCATCGATCTCAACATACTCTATCTTTTAGTAGCCATCCACCTACATGGATCTTAAAGTACTCCTAAAGTGCTTCATCATTTGTCACTCATTTATCTGTTTAATCTTAAAGCACCACATTCATATAACTCTTCTTTCAGTCCCATTCAATGCGTGCCAACAGAAGAGTGTATTGCTAAGTAAGAAGGAATGACATTTTGAAATTTTATAAAAATTTATCCTCCTATATATAAGACTGCAAATGAGTTAAGTTGACTCATGATCCAATCTAATTGGATTCACTTAGATATTTTTTGATCCATTTTAAAAGATCCATGAAGCCAAATTAGATTCTAAAATTAGATCCATTCTATTTTTTCAGATTGTGTCTGAGTTTATTGAATTGAGATCCGATCTGATCCAATCCAATCTGAATCCATTATACTTTTAGAATCTGAATCTATTTGAGCTTTTAAGTTATGATTCAAAACTTGTATGAGTTATACCTTTAACATAAGGATAGGTTTAAAGTGATTTTTATATTTTAATTTATTTTGAGAACAATATTATTTATTTTGTTTGTTTAATAATAATTAATTATATGATAATTAGAAAGTAATTGGTTCTGTTTGATTTAGATCCGATCTAGATCCAAATTTTTGAGATTTAGTCCGAGTTATAGATGAATTCGATCCAATCCAAATGATCCATTGAGTTGATAATTTTGATCATAGATCCGATATGATTCGACTCAATTTTTTATTGAATTAGATCTGAATTTAATATTAAAATTTACTTAAAAAATTAGATCAAGATCACTCATTCTAATCCAGCCCAACCCATTTGCATAACTTTTTGTAGCAGGATGGAGGAAGAATTTGAAATTTTGGTGGCCGGCGTCTAACCATAAATTGCCTACATTGGACTGCGTCGCCATAATTTTTCCTATTATATAAAAAACTGACCCTCCAGCGGAAGCAGACGGTGGAGAGAGAGAGCGGAGAGGAAGAGAGAGATGGAGACCGGGATAGTGGTGGTCGAGAAGGTCGGCGGCAAGTCAACGGTGACCCGCTGCTTTTCCAAATACCCGGTCAAGCTCATCGTCCCCAACAAGGTAAAACCCTCGCCCTCCATCATCCCCTCCCACCCCCAATACCGCCGTCCATCTCACCACCCTTCTTCTTCTCAGGTCGGCTCCTCGAAAACCGACGCTGTTTGGATCTACACTCTCTCCTACGGCGGCGGTATCGTCTCGGTCGGTGTTCCAAACCGATTCTTCGCTTTCTTGATTATTTATCTTCACTCTATGAATATAAATATAGTTTTTTATTTCCAAAGTCTAATTCTTATTTGTATCAATACAAATATATGTATAAACGTTTTTTTTGGTTTCAGGGAGATCGGATTTCTCTGAGTATAGGTGTCGGTGATGGCTGCACTGCAGCAGTGACAACTCAGGCTTCTACCAAGGTCCGATCTCCGATGTTTTGTAGTTTTCTTTTGTTTCTGCTGAATAGATTAAAAAAAAAAAACCCAAAGCTAGATTCATTTGTTGCTGAATACTAGTTAAGATATTTGTCACATTGCATAGATATTTATTAGGATTTTCAATTAAGCAAAGTTCGAAATAGAGAGAAAACTGATGTTTGAGCCCCCTTGTCATGTGAGCTCGCCACTATTTGTTGAGTTTTTAATTCATTATGGTCAAGTCTCCATGTCTCTAGGGAAGTAGCTTCTTCATTGCCATAATTTTATTGGTTCTTGAATAAATATATTTTGGAGGATGAGCCTTGACACAGTGGTAAGATTATTTTGTTATGACTTAGAGGTCCCGAGTTCGAAATATGGAAACAGTCTCTTCGCACACGGGGGTAAGGTTTTATACATCTAACCCTCACCAGACCTTGCAATGGTAGGAATCTTCTGCATCGGGCCGCCCTTTTTTTTTTTTTTTTTCAAAATGAGTATGCATACCAGTACTGTCTTTGTCAGGGTAATACTATGTGTAGCAATTTTATGAGCTGGTAGCTCCTTGTTATCCTATGTTGCTAACTCAAAATTTAGCTCCTTTCTTGCCTAAAAATGTATCGACTGGGATAAGTGTAATTTCAATGTTGATGCCGGGTCACGGGCTTAAATCTTAAACATCCTCAAACTTTCATGGATCATATATTAAAACATAAAACCGACTCTATATTAATAGGATAAGGTTATTTGGTAAGTTCTGGTGTGTAATAAGTGCATAACACTTGAGGGCATGTCTCTACTCCTTTTGGATCTACTTGAGGCATACTTCTTTTTTATGATAAAACCATGTTAATACAAGTAACCACTTTGATTATACATTCATACTCAATCAGTCAAGACCAAAGCTTCATTTTAATCTGTAAATGGTATATGATATATTAAACAATACCTTGTTGTTAATAATGAACATCAAAGCATTAGGCATTAGCATATATAATGCGCAACAAACCTACTATTTACATTTGATAAGTCTGAAGTAAGCGTATTAGCTGTGCTTTATGATGATGCATATGTTAGATCTTTCCAAATTGTCTACATCACAAACCTAGAATTCCTGTTCATGTTCATATTTAAAAAAAAAAAAATCACAAAAAAAAGGTACCATATGTAAGTTTGAAATATTGGATCAACTATTGGATGAGAGAAAAACATCCACTTGACACCACTAAGTTTAAATAAGCAATATCAGTGTTAATAAAGTATCAGAAATCAATCATGTCATTTTTTGTATCGCTGATTTTTGGTTGTCTCCTGTGCTTGCTTTTATCTTTGGGCCATTTGTAACATGTACTTAGAAGACTAGGCATTCTCCACTGCTTAAAGTTGATTTCCTGACTGCTTGTCGATGACTTCCACTTCATGAACACAATTTACTGATGTCTGATTATCCCTCCTAAGAATATCTCTATAATTTTTTATTCTTATGCAGGTATATAAATCGGTGGATTCAAAGTGTTCTGAGCAAGCATTAGAGGTATTGTTGTCCCTCGAAATGTAGACTATTAAAGAGTGTTTCTCGTCATAAGTTTCTTAGCACACTTATCTTTTTTAATCTTGTTCATATGAAGCCAAGAATAGGAAAAAAAAGAAATGACTGAATTGTGTGTAATGACATTTTTGAGCAGAGTCCACCTTCAACATTTCAATTAGTCATTCCCTTTTCCTAAATAATGGTTCTGAGTTACAGTTATAAATTTGTTCTGTGCAGTAGGCTAGAATTGGAAGGAATGCACTTCTGGCTATTATTCCAGATCCTGTGACCTGTTACTCAACTGCTAGGTACTCCCAGAAGCAAGTATTCAGAGTCTTTTCTGATTCAAATTTGGTCATTGTTGATTGGATAACCAGTGGTCGTCATGAAAGGGGAGAAAAATGGGAGTTTGAGCTCTACAAGAGTACCAATCAGATTGTCTTAGAAGAAGGCCAGCCATTATTTCTTGACTCGGTAATTCCTTTTTACCGTGCACTATGATGTTATTAACTAAATTCTTTCAACCTTGTTAATTTATTTCCGCGGAGCACCCACAGACTTCTTCACAATGGCCCATTCTACATATAAATTTTTTGTACCAGTTAAGTAAATCCTTGACCATCATGAGTGTAGGAGGATGAAAGTTTGATTGATTCTCAACAGAATCATCTATTCTTGTTTTTTTTCATGCTTACCCACATTTTAACTGTGTCATTATATTATATTTTCAAATCATATGTGGGAGGACCTGTTCATATTTGGCCATTTCCAAAAATATATAGTTGTTGCATTCTTGCAATGGTACAACACTTGCTCCTCAAGATAGAATACTTAAACAACTCATTGAGCTCGTGCTCAAATTACTACACATAGATATTGCTTATAACAAGTATATCAAGGTGTGATTTTGTTCACAAATTTAAATATAACTGAAAATACCATTCTTCTTCTAATCAAATTTATTCAGATTCTTAAATTAATTAATTAATTTAAGATGTAAGAAGGTTCTACTAGTGTACTGGTATCATGGGATATTTGGATGCATTGGTGGGTTCCTCTTTTACCTGAAGTTGCTGTGGCCAGAAGTCAGAAACTAATTTGCAGAGTGTTGAGATCAGGTTGACAATTAGTCATAACAATCTGCTTAGTCCTTCCATAGAATCTTGGCTTAAGCTTTTGCTTCATGGTTGACAGTAATGGTTATGGGAATTTTAGTTCATAGTGTTCATTACATTTTCACAATAAGAATGAAAATGAACATTTGGTAGACTAAGCATATTTATGGCTATGCTTCAGTACAGAGTGGCTTTTTGAGGATAATTTATCATCTTATATGTATCCAACGCAGTTTTGAAAATATGATAATTATTTTGATAAATAAATTAAATGCCTTTTGTTAAATAATTACTGGCAGCAAGAACCTGAATGGTATTTATGAAAAAGGACATTCTTAAGATTTTTAAGTTTAAAGGAAGTTTCAGCAAACTAGTCTGACATTATCTTCTAGAGAATAAGAATTGTTGGCCCCTCTGGTAGATACTGTATATTTTTCAACAAATTGGCTTGTCACCATATGGAATTCCTTGTATGAAATGGTGTTTATCCATATTTTGTATCTTACAGATGACTACATGTTTGTATATGATAGCTCATAAGATATGTAAGGGTCATAGCCTTCTGTAAGTGTATATTGGGCCATTCACCTTTCATTGCAACATTCCAACTCTTGCCTTATTAAATTGCATGACTTGAGAATTACAGGGCATTTTCTTTGGCTCATTAAGGATAACTTCAAATGCTTTTTGTTTCAGATGGACGACACCCATGCCAGTACTGATTAGACAATGTGATTTCAGCAATTATGTGATGAACACGTTGCTGCATAGATAATTTGGCTCTAACACCTTAAATTCAACTTTGGCAACACATTCTTTACCACTGATCCGTTTTAACACCTTGATTTTCACTTGAGAATTACAGGGCAATTTCTTTAGCTCATTAAGTATAGCTTCGAATGTTTTTGTTTCAGATGGACCACAATACCATACCAGTGCCAGTACTAATTAGACAATGTGATTTCAGCAATTATGTTGATGGCACACGTTGCTGCACTGATACTTGGGCTTTAACAGCTTAAATTCAACTCTGGCATCGCATTCTTTATGCTGATCCTTTTTAATGCCTTGATTTTGACTTTGGCATCATATTATGGACTTAATCCTCTATATTATGGTCACAACAATGCCATCCAAATACCAAACAATGAGGTTTTAAGGTGCATATCTTGGCTGACCTTTACACTGTTCAGTTTTATGTGTCTCTATGTCTAGT
This sequence comes from Elaeis guineensis, assembly GCF_000442705.2. Taxonomy (NCBI): domain Eukaryota; kingdom Viridiplantae; phylum Streptophyta; class Magnoliopsida; order Arecales; family Arecaceae; genus Elaeis; species Elaeis guineensis. Next base: position 174,663,342 of record NC_025993.2, on the reverse strand, counting down.
ATATTACAAGTCAACACTTCTTCATGAGGATTCCTTCTGCCTCCCATTGTAGATGTGTCAATCAAGCAAATACTCTATGAGTTTAAGGTGGAGAGAAGTTTTGGATATTTGGTTTGTATGATTATTTGTAACTATGTTTTGCATGCATATTCATCAATATGTACAGTGATTTTCATGTCATATTGTGATGGGGTGTGTTTCTTGGATTTACCCCCCATCTTGTATGGTTTCATGTAAAAAATCCAGCAGTTGCTTCTGCTAAGTATATGATGAGAGGCATTAAGTTCATCTCACTAAGAAGATAATATGTAGAATTCTGTTTTAAATAATTTTCCTTTGGATTTGAAAATTGGTTACTTGTATTATGTCTATGAGCAGGTCCTACTGGAACAAGGATCTGCTTGCAGTATTGCTGAACGCATGCAGGAATACCATGTTATTGCAATGGTCATAATGTTGGGGTAAGTTTATGCATCATATTATTCCCGACTTTTGCCTCACTGTATCTCTGTTTTCACATGCATTTCACATTCAGACAGTAAACAGAGGGAGTTGGGGAGTGTGTATACTGATGGCTTAGAATTTTGGAGCTGTTCTCTTTTTTGTTAATGGATAAAACCAGATTGTCCCATTACCCATGTCCGTAAGCATCCAATTTTATCCCCACTATCTGGGGTCAGCTTTTGGAATCCTTGTTCACCAAGCATCCAATTTAGTGCCACCTAAGCTGTTATTTCAAGTTTTCTCACAACCTCTATCTATGTTTCCTTTGGTCTTCGCCTCCTTTTCATGCATCCTTCAACACAAGTGCCATTCCTTACAAGAGCCTCCCTTGGATCTTTGTGTACGTGGCCATCTCCTTAGTCTATTCTCTATCACTTTGTCCCTTAATTTAATACAACTTCATTAGCTCCTCTTGTCTATTAATTTCTCAATCTCCTTTCAAGTTTTATCACACATTCATCTTGACATTCTCATTTCTACTGTACCAAATATGAACCAATGTTGTCATGTAGTACTACAAATTCAACCATGTTTACCACTATCTACCAAATCTTCTTTTCAAAAGAAAATGAGACAAGAAAAAGAGAAGAATGCTATTAAATATGACAGCTCCAAGTTGAATGGTGCTGTTATTTCTTACATGCACCATTTTTTTTTTTTGATTATTATTGCTGAATATAATTCAGTGAATGATAGAAATTATTAGTTTTCTGCAATAAAATTTGTCTATTTTTGTGTAAACTATGTATTTCAAAATTAATATCATAACTAGATTTACTATTACTTACAACTAAATAGAATTCTAATGTGTAAAGTTCTCTCTCTCTTTTTTTTTTTTAAAAAAAATTCTAAACTGTTTAACTCTATTTCAAGTGTTATTCCTCTGATTTTATGCTTGAAACTACTCTCTCTGAGTGATACATTCAATTCAATGTAATAATCAACTGTGCATAATTTATCTTATGCTATGCACTTCTAGACCCAAGTTAAAACATGTTCAAAATCAAGTTCAAGAGGAAGTGAAGAAGATGATGTCCAGACACTTCCGTGTTCCTACACCCACTCCAGGGCGCTATATGAGGTCAGAATCCCAAAGTGATGCAACCAGACCAGCCTTTGTTGCTTCTTGCAGTGCCTTTGGTCCTCAGGTTTGCACTCTTACAAGGCCTTTTTGATCTGCAGCATGTTAAAGCTATTATTGAAAGCAAACATTTTACAATATTCTCCCTCTAAAACTTGGAATATATAAAGCTTTTCGGTTGATGTGCTACAGGCAATTGGGGTTGTTGTTCGAATAGCAGCAGTAACCACTGAGTCAGTTTACATGTTTTTACGGCATCACCTAGCTACCTTGGAGCTATTTCTGGGAGTAACACCATATCAATAATCTAGAAGACAAGGCTTTGGATGATGAAGTCCAGACATGTTTTTTGAAACCTAAATCTTTTACGTTCATTTTTCATCAATATGTTTGATTTTCCTTTTCTTTTTTTTTTTTTTTTAATTTCCCCTTTAAAGCAATACCTTTAACTTTTATAAGCTAGGTTCATTTGAGATCATTAAATAAAGGACATCATCATTTGAAATAATCAATTCCTATCCTTATTATTACCTTAAAGCATCTTTGCTATAAGTAAACACGGATTGGAGCAGGTTGCCATCTTTTCTGGGGTTAAACTTAAGTTTACTGCTTAATTAGTGATACGCTCCTGCAACAGAGTAGCATCCAAGTGACAATTTGGCATCTATATGTCTCCCAAGGTGTGCCTGAACGGGGGTAAATTTGACTCCAATCATATTATTTAAAGGTCATCACTGCCTGCTATGGATTGTAAATTGTAGCTGAGCGGGGTACAAATTCTTTTGCTACTCTGGTTTGTCATTTTCAGCAAAGCAGTAAACTCTTTCACTATAATCTGCGGGATATCTTCCTGCCTGAGGTTCAGGTGCAAAAGCTGATGAATCCCACCTTGGTTTGCCATCTTGTCTGGGTCGATTTATGTAACAGTAAGGATCTCTTCCTTGGCAAAGAATTAAACTGAGAAATATATACTTTAGTTCCTTTACAGGTTGTGGTTAAGCATGATATTTGCATTTCCATTTATGAACTACCTATAGCCTGAAGTTATTCTTGATGTCCCTCGAGTAGCTTCAGCTTGCATGTAATTTGTGTCTCCATGCCCTCTTTCAACCTGAAGGCCTTGAAGTTATGCATCCAAGGTTCTTTTTATGTACTTAAATTTCACGGGAGCAGTGCAGCATACCTTGCTCTTGAACATTTTTACTTTGTAGAAGACTTCACATAACTTTTTTATTAGTTGCATTTATGCCAACTTCACGAGAGTTTCTAATCTTCCATTTAGCAAAAACAAATCAGGAATGGTTAATTTTTTAAAGAGGCAGTGACCAACCAAAGCATACGAGTTACATTTTAATATGTGAAATGCCATAATTATATAAGTAATACTGTGTAAAGCTATCATATATCCACGCTGCCTTTAAGGACATTAAAGTTAGTAGCAAGCACGTGGTACAACAATCAACTAGAGCGAGGCCTTGATAGCCGACAATGGAGAGACTTCAATAGGCTGACATCTCCTCCCGTGCCCATAGTGCATTTCTTAGCATAATCCGATAAATATCAAGTATTGGATGTTCGCATGTTTAATTTTACCAAGTAAAAGCCGAGGAGCGATTGAAAATTCAAGTAACTCCTGGTCTCTGTTTCACCATGATTGTGATATTATAGGGCTCTCAATGCCGATCTTTCCACAAACCAAGTCGGCATTGTCATCAACCAAATTGCAAACAATTAACGTGCTAGTCAAATTAAATGATATAGCATTGAAATAAATCGGTAACAAAAATTATTGAATTAATATGGGCTACTAATTTCTCTTGCTGCATGGTATATTGCACACTGAATCAGATATGCTAAAACTCAATTTTAGGCTTTTAGCTATCAACAAAAAAAAGGTAACACTTGATATAGCAGGAAGCTTGGAACAGCAAAAAAAAAAGAAGGATAAGCAATAAGAATTACACACATCTTATTATAACTCATAAGACTAAATGGCGTCCAGTTGATGGATCTTATTGTGTTGTACAACTTTTACTTCTAACTTCATCCATAATCCAATGTTTGTATTTTTGGAGAACGCTGCCAACTCAAAAATTGGCTGCCAGTTACTGCACCTAGAATGCAATCTCGCATGGTGCATGAAACGTTCTTCCACGGCACATAGCTTCAAGGTTCTCTCCAGCATATGAACATAGAGGCGAGATTTCCACACCTGAGAAAGGTATTTATCAAACTGCTGGACTATGTTTTTGTTAAATTTTCTAAGAAATCAAAGTGGTACTCAGTCAACAGTATGCTTGTTTCAATGTCTAATGGCGTCAACTACGACATTTACTATATAAATAGCAAGTGTGACAGAGTAACAATAATAGACGACAGGAAGATTACCAGTTAAATACAATGGCACCGAATGTGTTAAGAAGCCACCAGCAGCAACTACCCAACGGCTGTGAAGGCGCAGAAGCATCAGTCGAGCACTATCAGGAGTGTCATGACTTGCCCCATTGGCATTCTTAACCGGTGCAAATTCCTCCTCCCGCAAGACCTGTTTTCAAAAGCAATATAGGGTGAGAAAAGATCCCAACTTGCATGATTGTTCTTCCATTCACCTCTTCCTGTCTTCTCCAGATATTGATCAAAGCAGCAATAACAAGTCATGATGCATGTAGCCATGCTAAGTCCTGGTGAAAATAAAATCACTCTCAGAGCAAGAACAAAAAATGAATTGTATAGAACACCAACCTCAAATAGTGCCGTTGATGGAGCATATGCAAATGCATCAAATATAAACTGTTCAAGCTTCAAACCCATAGTATATCCATGAATAGAAGGAATCTTCTTTTCAGCTAGGTGGTAACTGCATTCACAAGACACTCCCTATATATCAGACTCATATTACATGAAAAAGAATGCGGTAATATGCGGGTAGAGGTGATCTGATATGGGCTAACAATTTCAGAAACAGAGAATATTAGAAAGAATAAGTTGCGACTGAATTTGGCACTACACCCTCCAAGAATAGCATGGGTACAAACATGTGTTTGCCAGTTACAAGCTAGGGGATAAAAGTGAAAGCATGCTATAACTTCACAAATTGGTGGTGACATTTAGAAAGGGGAAACATGTTAGAATGTATTTGTTGACATGTCAACTTTGTTAGTGTCTCCAAAGTTGGTCCGCCTGACACTTCACATCCATCTAAAAAATAGAGTTATTCAAGTGCATACTTAAAGCAAGACAAATAAGATTCCTACTCTCCACATGTAAGCAAACAAAACCTCCACCTTGGCTACCAAGTAAAAGGGGAAATCATGGTTGAACAATGCTTCAACAAGGTTGACAATGATAACACATGCAGAAGAAGCTCTTGTTGTAAATAAATAGCTAGAGATTAAGTTCATCATACAAAATTGACATTTCAAAGACTAAAGCTTTTACCAAGTAAGGAAATTAAAAGTAGCATTGAAATAGAGATGTTTATATTGAAGATCCACAGACAGAGTCACACCTATGACTTCCTTATGACATTGATAAGTTATGTAAAATGGTGCTAGTGCCCACTCAACAAGCATGAGATTGAAAGGATAGAAGGAAAGTGACACACCCAAACTGATATAAATCATAACCATGTGGTTATTCATATTAAAACTGTGATAGTTATGAAACATATAGCTGCAAACCTAGTGTAGCTTACAAAATGATGATATTGCCTCTTGGTTTAACAAGGGCATTACTAGAAAACGGCAAATCATGCTGACTTATATATTAGGTCTCTTGTATAACATATCTGCTATTCTGCCCGTGTAAGTGCTTGAACATACGTCCACATAAGCAGCAAGAATGCACAGACATATACATTTCCTAGTGTCATTTTTGAGGTCAATATTACAATGCTGCACCTGACAATGCCATACAGAGCAGGACTAGAAGATATGCAGTGGCACCTCATGCCAGTTCCACCATCACAAAATATAATTAGACCTATCATGGTCATGTGTTACATGAAAATAGTTAGCATTTGGGTTGGCTGATAAAATCGTACATTATGGATGCTCCAGTTATGGTGGCTCCATTAACAATAGAAACAGCACTCAAAACAATCTCTTCTGTTGTTGTCAAGAGTATTTGTTGTGGGCTCAGCAAAAATTTTTGAGGTCTTTTTCCAGCTTGTCTCACAAATCATAAGAAAATGCTAGGAATCTAAGATTACCTTCTGCAAGTGGATTCAAGGGCAAACCTGATCAGTATCACCATTCATAAAATCCATAAAGATTATTCCACTATCAAAGAATGATAACTTTTTATCCTTAATTATGATATCTTGAGCACTTTTGTCTGGAATCAACCTGAGGGACCTTTATTTTATAAGATTTCCCAAGTCAATCCAAGATTCACATGCAGGAAAAAAAAGGCCACAAGATATTTTTTTATTGCAATTTGGTTCTCTAAATTGAACCCACATTGAGACAGGGCTGGAAACAAGGTTTCACATGCCCAAATTGATTAGAATAATATTAGGAGATAGTGTCCTTCAGAGCATAGAGGAATCTCATGGAATTTTGTAATGACCTAGGTCTCCACAGGCTAACCCTAAAACATTATTGGTTGTTTCTCGATAGACCATGTCACCATGTACTATGTTATTACACTTCCTCTGAGTTATGGTCCAGTTATGGTCAAATTGATGTCTTGCAACCAGCATGCAATTTGGAAGGGCTTAGTTACCAGTCATGATTGCAAGGATTTTGGACTATAATTTTCCCACAATAATATACATTATTTAGGCCATTTTCCATTCCAATACTTTGGGAACCATACACTGGGTGCTAACAGCATAACTAGACAAGTATAAAGTGAAGAATTATTAATTAGTCCATCAACTCTCGCTTAGTCTTTATGGAAATAGTATGAAGAGATGGTGAACAACCTTGAATGATACATCTATGAGCAATGTATGTATCTACCAATCCATTTCTTTCTTCTTTTTTTCATTTGTGGGGGGGATTGGGAGGAGTAATAACTGGGTCAAGCCATCAGGGAGTTTGAAATGTTGAAGGGGAAACATAAACTTATATGGAATGTAGCTTAATCTTTATGGAAATATTATTAAGGAACAGTGAATATGGTTATGAGCAATGCACATATCTACCAGTAAGAGGTAGATAATCCATTCTTTCTTTCTTTCTTTTTTTCAGTTTTCTTTGTTTGGTTGCGGGTGGGAGGAGTAATAACTAGGTCGAGTTTGACATGCTGAAGAGGAACATCAACTTACATGGAATGATAAATGAGGATATGAAAAGGCAGATACCCTGAAGGCTATCACACTAGACAATAATAAGAGATGGCCCTTGAAATGATTGCAACTCATAATTGCACCTGCCACTAGCATTTGTATCTTACAAAAGAGGATTTTGAGCATCATCATACCATTATATCACTGAGAGTCTACAAATTATCATTTAGATTCTTAGTTTATCTACTATGCTTTAGGCGACATTTATATGTTTCCGTCTTGAAGTTTGATCCTTTGATTTCAGCATTGCTGGTTTCACTATTTCTAGCTGTCTTGTGTGTCTGTCTATTTTGCTATTCTTGAGGGCAGTAAGTATTTGAAACCTGGTCAATTTGGGATTTTGTACCTCTCAAGTTCAACTTTACTGATTGTTAAGTGAATCTATCACCCTACTTTCATTGCTACATATTCTCAGAGAAACTACAACTGCTGAAACTACATTTCCTTTGTAGATTTTATGATCAAACACACACCAATAGTGCTGCATGATCCTACCATACATGTCTATTCATGCTAGGAAGAACGTGCCTAAACAGGGACTTCACAAGTGCTGCCCTGTAATGGTGAAGCACTTTCTTAAGAGACTCTATCTGTGTTCCTAGATTAACACGATGAAATGGAATGAGCATGCAGTGCCTTCAGTTTTTCTCTTTTTTGTTTACAGGTAAATTGTTTTAAAACTAGGAAGTTAGAGCCGTAAATTATTCATCTACAACCACTAAAACATAGAAAATGCAAGATGGAATAGGGAGAAATGGGAATATATGATTCTTAAAGCTAATTATTAAGCCAAAAAATTGTTGACCGTCCCCTTATGCTTCTCCATGGGTTGCACAGAAGCTGTCATTTTTTTTGAGAAGACACAAAAGCTGAGTCTTGACCAAGTAGAAAGCTCCTTCACCAAAACCTCAGATCTTTCTTTTCTGCAACACTGAATCTATCACTAGTGAAGAAGTTTGGGCACTTCATGTCCGAAGTTTCAATATGAACATCGTCGCATTTTATTCATATCTTGGTATATAAGACACCATACAGTATTTTTGCGAGTAGAATTGATGCTAACAAAAGGTTTGTATCCATCCCAAAAGTCAAGGAGATATAATAAAGTCCTCGGTGTGCAAAACCTGACTATGATGTGGATAAGCTGTCATCTGCAATGATACATTGAGGTACTTAACTTTACATAAATTTGATATAATAGGACATGCGGGACTTTTCTCTCGTACGTCAGCACATTTATGGAGCATTTGTTCCGAAATAAATCAGGCATAAGAATTCGATTAAGCCTCATGCCTGCCAAACAGTTTCCAAAAAGGCATACCCAAGTAATAATTATGGTCAAACCTGCTTCTGCCAAGGCATAATTATTCCAAAGCTGTCATAAGGTTTTCCCATCATAAGGTTCTCACTTATGACTGGTTCCTCTTTTCTATGGACAAAAAGCACCATCTGCCTAGATTTTTTGAAGATTGAAAATAGGAACAACTTGTAGAATAACCACTCCAATATGCATAAATATTCCTATCAATTTTTCTTATTCCCAAACCAAACACAACTTTCATGTTAAGATTGTTCTGCTAATGTCGTGCATGGTGTGCCTGACTTCTCATATTGGCTTTAGCATAATCTGACTGTTTTTCCATTATTAGCCAAACCCCATATATCCGACTAGCCAATTATATAATATGGTTATAATGATCTGATATTTATGCATCATATGGTTGATCTGCTATTCTTCTTTTATCCAACACCTTATTTGCTGCCTTGTAGTTCTATGTAATAAATCTGCAGTTTCATTTATAGTCACTGTTACAGTGTTACTTGTTAACATTTGTTGATTGGGTGATACAAGCTCACTATAAACTAAATATGGCATTATACATTGGCTGGACCAGTTGTCATGTACATGTCCATCCAGCAAAATCTGATGTTGCATTTAAAGTATAGATTTTATGAGTATCAGTTTGAAGAAATATATACCTCAGTACGTATATAAATTGGAACATGTTGCAGCACAACCCAGAAATAAAACATACTCAAATACAAGACCATGTAAATTTCAGGTAAGCAGTGCTCAATTATTCAATAAGTTTAAGTTTAACAAGATGAAAAATACAGGGCAAAATATATATTGAAGCACAACATTGATGAAAATGATCAGCAGGCTAGAGAAATGATTAATGCAATAATTAGAAAAAGCCAATAATAAAGCTGATTCACTTAAGGTGGAATTAACTATGAGAAGAAAGAACATGACGGATTACTGACATGCTGTCTTTCTCAAGGCCATTTGCCACTTGAATTAGAAAATCCAGCGTGAACATATGTAAGCATACCTAAAATACATGTAGAAGATATCAGTGAAAATACAGCTACTTGCTCAAAAGTAAGAAATAAGAGCATCATGAGAAGGAACAGCAAAATCCTACTAAATGACACTTGTTTTAATGATTTCTCTGATATAAAAGCACACTACCATTGAAGGGATGGTTAATAGATTTTGCCAGTAAAAAAGTCTCAGAAACATATAATATTCCAACTTTTTAGTAACAACATTTTACTTGTAATGGTTCATTTAAAAAATTGCAATCCAACCATGATTCTTAGATTGGACTTTGTTTCATGGTGCATCTGAAATGGAGTGAACTAACTAATATGATTATAGATTAATTTCCCTTAGCTGTCATATTGGTTAGCACAAGCTCTTCGGTTATACCTATTTAACAAGGCACAAGCTAGCTCAACTATATGATGGATCTTTTCTCTTTTTTTTCACATCCCTATTTTTTCATTTGGCATAGCTCAAGGAGGTCTAATGAACAAGCATGAATTCCAAAAGCAAATCTTATAACAAATATATACGTAACTGTTGGCATCATCAAGTCTAAATAGAGCACTGACTCAATTCTCAATATTAGTATGAAAATTGCTGAATGAAACAAACACCTTCAGAACAATCTTTCTTAAGCATTCATACAAGATTAACCCCAAGTATTAACAATATTACAATCTTTCTATAATGAACATTTGAAATATGATTCTCCTCATGAGAATGAAACAAGTTTTTTGATGTTAAATCAGAAGCCTCAGTGAACAATATTATCCTGAGGAAACATAGGAACCAAACTCTTCAATCTGGCTAATAGAGGTGGCAAAGTTGAATTGAGGAAGGGAAAAAAAAAAAAAAGCAACAATCTCCTTGTAGCAAAGTAGTCCTACTCAATCACCCTATTCTCCTTAAATCCTAGAAATGGACTAGCATTACTAGCAGATTTGCTCATTGAAAGTAAACCCAGAGGATATTCTGGAATGCAGGAATTAATGAATTAGGCAGATTAGCAATATCAGTTAGGACTATCACAATGTGTAAGAGACTTACAAAAATATAATTCATAAAGAATGAGTGCACTAGATTAGCCAGCCACATGATTTTACTATACCAAGAAACATGAAGAGAATGTTTGGATTTTATTGTAACACTTTCTGCCTAAGCAATTTGCCAGTGTAGAATCCTAATAACAGATCTAGTAGTGCAACATAGAATATTGATGCAGACTGCTGTTTCTTATGGTTTGAGAAGGTCCCTATATGTGGTAATGGCATTTCTGCCGTGCTATCTTTGATGATAGCTTCATAAAGAGTTATTCTCAGTTTCTAATCCTCAGAGCCGCTCTCCTAATGATATTTCTATTCCACTTTGTTTTGGGGAGATGACTGTTGTAGATATTATTACTTATTTGGAGCACTTCTCCATTGAAAACAGACCTTGTGTCCTCTGTTACTTCTTAGGCACCAAAACAAAATTTTCTTTTCTAAGATAGTAGTTTTCACCATGAACTGAACTGATTGATTTTGTTATGTTCAAGTATTCATCATTGATGCCCTATAACCATTCATGGTGAGTCACACCAAGATCATATCACAGCTAGTGGTTGTTTCTTGACTTGACCCTTTATGTCACACTCCTGCATATTCTCTAATATCAAAGTTCAACTGTTGATGAATTTTTATCTCTTATATTCCTGCTTACATTCAAAAGCCAATGTAATTGATTGATGTGGTGATCCTACTGACAGGAGCTAGTAGTTTCTTTACTACCCTTCAAGATTTCTATTATATACAGAAGAACAATAACTAGAATATCTCATTCCAGCAATAAATTTAAGTACTGAGTAACAGCTTTCACTGATGTAGTAGTAAGGCTTCAATGCCTCATCTTCAACCTCCAGGTTGCAACTTTGCTCATCCATGCTTAGTTATGAAATGCACTGCAATCAAGATCATGAACAGCATGGTTTTCAGGATACGGCAAAGCACATATGGTTGATTGCTTGTATATAATAACTAATAGACTTCTGTGAAGCAGCGATCATAGCACCATGACTACTTGTTCAAATTCACCAGGTCTTTATTAACTTTGCCCACTTGTGCAAATCATCATCACATGTCTATCAAGCAGCAAGTGGAATTCTTCATGAAAAGACAACACATTCAAAAGCTATGGGCGATTTATACGTCTCTGAGCCATCATTACCCCCTGTAACCCACAGAAGTACATTCTTATGTTTCATTTATTTTTTGTTCCGTGAAGTTCAAAATCGTGAGATTTATAACATTTATGATGTTATGTCTGGCACAATAAATGCCTTCAAGCTCAGACCTTAAAAGAAAGAGGCAAAAGGAAAATGTCAAGGATGCCATGAACAAATGTCTTCAAATATTAAGCTTTATTATCATAATATTTTTATTGAAAGAAATATAATTCCTATAACAAAAGACAATGGCAAGAAAGATAGTTCCTTTAACAAAAACATTGACATCAAAAATAATTAAGGCTTTTTAATCAACTTTATGTTCATTACATTTGCAGGTAATTAAATAATGTTCATTCTTTTTTCCAAAAAACAAGTCCTCTGAAGAATCAATGAAACAGTATTGATGTGAAACCATCAATGTCATTATAATTTTACCAAATAATGTTGATCATGGTTGAAACTCCAAGTAACCTCTGAAATAATGTCATAAGTGTCATATATAGAAAATCATTAACAGAAATTTTAAGTAGCTTGTTACAGCATGAATTTAGTCTTGCCAAGTTTTTATTTGCAAATAATATACAATTCTAAATAATAAATAACAAAGATAATAAAATTAAGTTCATTACACATATATGCTTTCAATATTTTATCCCAGAAATTGGTTAGAATATGTACACAGTCAAGAAGTACGACAAGCTTTAAGCTGAGATATTAGGTAACGGAAGGGCACAGTAATTTACGTTACTCCAACAAAAGCGAAGGCGCCCAGTGGTCTGATTGATCTCAGAAGCCATTGATGGATCCATTTCACTATATTCAATCACAGTAAGTGGTCCACCTCTACCCCGTTGGACAAAGACCCCGACCTTCTCTTGTGGATAAGCCTGAACTTAAGTCCAAAATGGAAAGGTAGATTCTTAATGTAAAAGTGATATAGAGTTTGTACAGGTGCATTGTACAAAAAAATGAAATTAGAGACAAAAGGCAATCAAGAATATATTGGTAGAAAATATTTTGATGTAGATGTACAATAACCTTCCGGCACAAAGTGATCTACCCCTAGCTCAAGAAAATATCTAACTTCAAACATCAGTTGTCCCAAATCATGCAGCTTGTATCAAGATCAATGAACAATTTAGATGCACAGTAACATATCCTCACAAATGTCTTTCAAATAATGAACACACCACAAATAAGATTTGGAATCAATGCCTAGATTGTACAACATTGTATAAACTTAACATTAATATAAGCTTGACATACTTTTCTCATATTAGTAATTTTTCCAACCTAAAACTAGAGTATGACAGGTTGTCCCTCCTATTTCTAAATAAAGTGAATGAAGCATGATCCTGATGATGGTAGCTTCTAGAGAGCGCTTTACAATGCAAATACCAATAAAGTTAAATCTAATTATGGAGTTTCTAAATAATGAATTGAATACCAGCTCTATTCTCATTTATTATTCATAAGCAATGTTAACAATAGCTTTGTAGAAAGGAGAATTTTACATGGTTATCGTAGATCAATTTGTTTAACGTTTGAACATCATGACATTAACAATATGGTACCATAGCACAATATTATCAATCAATTACTGTGCTTGAACAGCTGCTTTGATAATTGAATGATAGTAGAGAAGTTCAAGGAGAACTCATATTGCCATATTGCAGTTTAGCATGCAAAGGTTATGTTGTTAGCAGCATTTCAACAAGTAACATTTTTCCATATCATTTTTTTTTTTACCTTGCGAACAACTTTTGCTGCAGCAGTAACACCTTTGTCAATGAAGTATCCCAAGAATGCTGGATCTGCAACACGGACCTGCCCTCAGGGATCTATATTAGTACACTACATAGGAAGCTAGTTGACTGGATCACTTCAGTACCAGGAGATCTCACCAGAGCATTGTCAACTCCATAGACATCCACATATTTGATACCTCTCATGGCCATGTCCTCCAGTAATCTTGAAGATTTTAAAGCTGAGAAACAATATAAACCAAATGAAGCAAAATGCAGAAAGATGGAACCATCAATCTGATAATATCAAGTACAACTCAAAATCATACCAGCATATAATCCTCCATTTCCATCAGGAGCCTTTGCCACCTGACTTTACAAAATAAGGATGTTATGGTTTTTCATGTTTTGAGGTCTAAGGTACCAGAGCTTGAGAATCCCACAAGTCAACTACTAACAATCCCGGTGAAAGGATAGATCAGTAGATAGGGGTTGAAAAAGTGAAAATAGCTAAAATTTATAACCCACAAAATACCCAAAGTTGAATGAAAAAAAAAAAAAAAACAGTGAACATAATCACATTAGTAGCAATCATAAACTATTGTAATTGATCACATCAACATCATTCATATAGGGTGAAATATGAAAGGCATCCAACATGATAGATCCCGAATACCAGCAACCAGAGACAAATTAAGGTATACATGAATCTTTTCAAATCTATAGGCATATATGTACATAATGACCATAAAGCAAAGCAATCTATTTTTGAACTGAAGAAGCCAGCAATCAGATTTTTATACTGGAGATCTAAAACAGGCTAAATTTGTATACACACAAAGTTTTGAGTTTACCTTAACAACATTCAAAAGGCCAAGAGGCAACTCCCGCACAGGGATGTTTCAATCAAAGATTGAAGTGCTGGTCGGTGCTATAAAATATCCCTAGTGTATTCCATTCAAAGAGATTATGGGCATGGTACAATGGCCTAGCAGTTAAATGTTATACCACACAAACAAGCCCGTATCGGTGTGTACCGCCCAGTATTGGTAGGTATCTCCTTGATATGCAAGTAGCCAGTCAATATATAGCAGTACGGGGACATACTCTACATTCCTCTCCTATACTGTGCTTGATTGTCTCCTGATTCAGAATAAAGTTAGAAGAGGAGTTCACAAAGTCAATCCTAAATTATTGAGAGAAAGCTCCTTGATTTATGATGACTTCACAACAACATGGATTACATTGTTGGTCTTTATTAATGAGATAACCAGGTTCTTGTTCTTTATCAATGAGATAACCAGGTTCTTGTTCTTTATTAATGAGATAAACAGGTTCTGAGAGATCATGTTTCATTATACTCTTGGGCTTGTACCATTCCTCCATACTAATTACCTGTAAGAAATATTGCCTCTTTCTTTCTACATCCATAATTCTGTTCAAATCTTGAAGGTTGAACCTTCCATGAACTTAAATTTGACATCGCAAAAGCCTCAAATGTAGGTTCGCTCACTAATAATCGGTCATGTAGGCTGGGAGGTCCTGCACTTGTCTAGTGGCTTGGACATGAGTTGGCAACTAGCCAGTCCAGGGTTGTAAAAATTCCTAACATGTAGTTGAAATATTTGTACCATCAATTTAACACCACATTGATGGAACAAGGTTTTCGATTAAAAAATGAACATGCAGATTGGGAACGGAAATAAACTGAAATAAACTTTGCTTATTTCTCATGAAACAGGGTAGTCTCTCACATCCTAAGCTTGATAGGAAAAGTTAATAACTGATATTTGAAGCCAAAGCAACTGTCAAAACAAGATTCATAGGTTCTGAAAAAGCAGCTAACATGTGCAAGAGGCAGGGATACCACATAGTGCGTATGGAGTATGGGGTACCGTATACAAGCATATAAGCGGTAGATATATCAGATATAAAATAAATGAAGTTCATAAAAATAGATAAAGATGAGTGAAAAAAAAAAGAAATAAATATATAAACATTTGGAAGATAAGAAAAATTATATATGTACTTCCACACTTATTCTGAGATCCTATGTTGATATATTATATATTAACTTTGCATACTGAACCTCAAATTTTGTCAATATGACATATACAACCTTTCCTTATCCCTATTTAGAAACCAACCTAGCTAAAGTAATTTTTGTTTGCAAAATGCCCTTCTATTGATATTCCATCCCCTGCACTAATCGTAGTGCCTGATTAAATTAACTAGAGATATGAAATGACTATCCTGACCTAGATATTCTCAACCAAGCACTCTCAACTAGAAACCAGTACTGCTCTCCACTTTGAAAGCAAAACCCTTTTTTCCATCTAGGGTTTGCCTTTTGTGTTCATCCCTACCATCGACACATCTAGGCCAATGTTGTTGCTGCCCGCCAAGAACCCATGGACCCTATTGATTCCGATGTTGTTGCTTCTCAGCCGCGTTGCTGTGTCCCTTTGAGAGAAATGGCCTGTGATTTAGTTGTGCACTTGTTGGTTGAAACTTCATCGCTTGAATCCATCCTCCCTCCACTTGCTAAGCCAATCCTCCATGTCACGACTCCTTGTAGCTAACCTCAACCACACTGAATAGCTGTACCATGGTCGCCTCCATGGTTGTTGCCACACGCTAGGCCTGGTCATCCTCTAATCGGTCCAACCCTAGTGCCTTTGAGCCATTGAAGAGGAGGTCGGGGATGTAGAGCTTGAAGCCAACTTAGAGGAGCTGATAGAGGTAACTGGCCTATTACCACTTCCAGTTGGTTCCGAAGCCATGGATGAGCGGGGCGAGCAAGGTTGGGGGATTTAGGGGGTCCAGGGCCACCAGCGAACAAGGTGAGATCTGACACTGACCCTTGTGACAGTGAAGTGGAGGCACTGGGTCATCTCCACAATGGACTGGAGATCTAATATATGATGCATGATTGAGGGGGCCATCTCCACATGCTCCAGAAACACCACCAGCGATGCCTCCTCCAGCCCTTGGAGCTCCCTGCATGCCAAATGCACTGCCTCCACCTCTGCCTTTGGTAATGTCGTGCACCCCTATGACAAGAATAGCTCCATCTCACCAGCCCACTGCTACTCCATTAGATCCACCATTGCTTGCTCTCTGATGATGCCATCATTGATGATGGTGCAGCCCCCCACCCACAGCACAAGACAACCAGGACATAATCACTTGCTCTCTGCTTAGACCTAGTGGCCATGAGTAGATCCAAAACAAGTAGGAGTTTGCTTGCCTCCACCTTCCCCAATTTTCCTAGATGTACACGTGGATATCCTTGATGTGCTTCATCTCAATGGATGGACATGTGGTGTGTTGTGATGGGCAGGGAAGGAACCGATCTTCATAGGAACAATGATAGAAAGATAGCCTTAAAGAAGGAATGTACCAGATGTAAGTTGTTTTATTAAAAGAATGATTGACCTATTATTAGCTGTTCTATTAGCTAATACACCCCAATTTTCCTAGATGTACACATGGATATCCTTGATGTGCTTAATCTCAATGGATGGACATGTGTTGTGATGGGCAGGGAAGGAACCGACCTTCATAGGAACAATGATAGGAAGATAGCCTTAAAGAAGGAATGTTCCAGATGTCAGTTGTTTTATTAAAAGAACTATTGACCTATTATTAGCTGTTCCATTAGCTACTAAGGAGGGTATTTTTGTCATTAAAATCCACCCTAACATCTCCCTTAATGGGTCTCACAACTTTGTTACTAGACATTTAATCTAAGCTGCTTGCTGCAAAAGGGTTGATATTTTCTGGGCCAATTTGTAAATAGAGATAAGGAAAGGTGTTACACACAATGCTGACAAAATCGTAGGGCAACAAACAGATCCACTGGTGATCAAATAAAGAGGAGAAAGGACAAAAATATGCAGTCATTAGCATAGCACTAATGTAGTGATATCATTAGACAGATCTGCATATGCAGCCATGAACTTTGAAATAGTGAAAAGTTTCATACATATGTTTGTGCCAATATCCTCTAACAAGAGCCACCACCACAAATAACTGCTATTTAATATTATCGTCTTCACTCTATTTTCACTGTGATAATTCTTGCTTCTTTTTCATTTCTTTGTTTAAAGCATGCAAGGAGTAATTTGCTCCCTTGTTGCCTCCTTTGTTTATCTGCCTCTTTTATTTAACCCACATGCCTCTTCTTTTTCCTTTCCAAATGGCTAGGAGTACCAATCAACTCAAATCACAGCAGCGCTTTCCAGCTATAGAAAGATCTAATTACACTAAGAATAATCTATGTGATAATATCAGTCACTTAACTATGAATAAGACAGACCACATTTTCCCACAATTTGGAATATATTTTGCATATAGTACTAGTCGGCCATGGTAAAACCAAAATGTAGCTATTTTATTGTGTTAGAGGTAACCAGAGAAAATATCTTTAATTCTCCTATCTATCACATGATCATACACTCAAAAACCATTCAAGAGTAGAAGAGACAGAAACATGAAGACAAAGAAATCCCTTGTTCCCCACCATTTATGTTCATGTATATTAAGTTTTATTAGGCATAATTCATTCTTCCCAAGTCCATTTAATAAAAACCTAGAAAAGATCCAACTTGTTCTCTATTTTCTACATTTCTGAACTTTTACTCTTCTATCTCATTTCATGCAATTCAAGCTGAAAACTATAAGCCAGCGAGCATCTTTTTACAATATTAACAGAAACTGAGGCAGAGAACAGATCTCTTTTCTGTCTGTCTTACTGGATAAGCATCTAGTTTGCAACTTTACATCCAGCGTGAGAAAATGATGACCAGTTGTCATCGCGAAGCTAAATTACTCGAAAAAAAGCAGATCATCTTAATTTGAAATTGGAACAAGAATTCCATACTTTAAAACAAAATACAAAAAATAAAAGCAGATAATCTTAATTTGAGTTTGGAACAACACACTCCAGACTCTAAATAAAAATATAAGAAATAGAAGCTAGAAAATACCTTGCATGGAGTCTCCATAATAAATCTACCATCTCCAGAAACACAGGGAAGGGTACCTTGTCGGAAAAATGTAACCTGCATCAAATAATTGTCAGCCTAGAAGATTCAAATTCCAAACTGAAAGGATATGTTGGTAAATTTACCTGATCAGTTTCCAATCCAAAATACTTATGGTTCTCAAAAAACTTGCGTGTAGCTTCATCGGTAAATGGGCTAGTCATTATGTACCAGTGGATTGGCACAATACCTGCTGCACGTGCTGGCAGTACAGGTATAAGGTTAAGCTAACATATTAATTGTGGTAAAACAAATATCCATATATATATATATATATATATATATATATATATATATATATATATATATATATATATATATATATATATATATATATATATATATATATATATATATATATATATATATCCCTTACCATCAGTGGACTGAGCTGCAAGCCTTTGGACAGACAAAATTCTCTCCGCTTGAAGCTGAAAAAGTGACTTTCCAGATGGAAGGCCGATATCTGAAAGAAAATATAAACAATATACATGAGTATTTTGACACCTGTTAGTTGTTAGAGTTACAGAAACACAACAGCCAAGATTCTGCAAAAGATCTGTGAGAAATTTTAACAAAGCTGAAAAGCATTTGTCAGTCAGAGGGTTTTGAGATTGCACACAATTTCTACTAAGGTGGTCAATGAGAGAGCATTTACAAACCCCAACATAATGGAAGCAATTCCTGATTGGAAGTAAGTACAGAAGTGATGCCAGTTATGATTGGTGTACTGGACATCTCAACCATACATAAAGCAAAAAACCAGCAGTACTACACATTTGCATTAGGGAATGTGGTTCATCTCCATGAATGCACACTCGACTATAAGATCACTCCTCTTGATTCTATCTCTAGAATGGTTTTGTTCAACCATCTCAGCAAGCGAGCAAGGAGGGGGCAAGAGAGAGGGGGGAGAGAGAGGTGTATTAACCAAAAGTGCAAGTATATTTATTAACCTAAAACAAAGAGAAAAAAATAGTGGCGAACGACAATCTGATCTCAACATTTCACCAGTTGCTGAAATCACAACCATTCGCTTATTACTCCTTCCTCTTGAAATGTTCATGCCCATCACAAGTTCTATGTATGAGATTTTGCTGCTGTAAAATGGGTTCTGCATATGGTGAATATCATTTAAGTTGTTCAACCCATCCTTGTCATATCACTAATCTGCTACTGTTTCTGTTTATTGGGCATCTTTTCAATGTTGTCATTGTTAACAGGCCTTGTACAAGAAGCTCAAGGAGCATAGTCATTTACAGCCAAAAATCAACTTGATACAATGCACAGAAATTTTCACAAAATCAAATCTCATCATACAAGAAGCTAAGCGGTAATCTAAGAGTAAAGTTGCTAAAGAATTGCTGAATGCTGGGATGGATATTCCTTTTGGAAATCATTTTGGTTGCATCCACCAGGATCAGCTTGAATCACAAATTTTTAATTGACCGAACTGGTTGAACTTTTGGTTTTAAGAAAAAAAGGATCCACATGTGGCTGATAAAAGACGAGGTGAAGGGGGATTAAGAAGGAAGGAAAGCTGTCACTTTTCACTGTCAGATATCTCATTCCATATATAATCATTATCGTGCACTACAGAAAGATCCTTTTACTAGTGCAAACATACATAATTACAAATATGTCCAATGTAACATTTATTCTTACAACTAGAAAGGTCCAAACAAAAGCAAAGGTCATAATTGATACTCATTATTTCTAAGAATGCCATCTATTAACCACATAAAGACTACGATATTGACACAAGGAACAATAAATTAGAAGCAACTAAATAGTGAATCAATTAGCATGGGTAGCTCAACTACTTACTGAAACATCCCTTGGGATCTGAACTTCCAAGACGAGTTCCCTGCATCATTCAACAAATAAGAAAGCATATAAAAAAAAAAAAAAAACTCTGCACTAAAATTAGATTCAGAAAAGATGAAACAATATGGAACAGATTTAATCAAATAATCACACAATTACATATAAATAGATAGATTATGGGTGAATATCAAACACACTCTAGGAAAGTTCTTGGCCCATGGTTTTGGAACAAGTTAAATCTGTCAAGGGGGATAAACCTGTCAGGTTTAAGACACTATCTTGCTATTAGCCATCCTGGAAGCAGTTAAACACAGACATAGCTACAGCAGTGAGTTATTTTCATGAAGTTCTATGTCAAGGAAAGGCAACGTTTAAAAGTTGCCAAAAATTCTGGGCATCGGAAGAATAAGAGAGTGGAACAAAATGCATATAAGATGAGAATTAACTACTATAAGAGTGAAGACACATTTAAGTGTTTTTGCCCTGGTTACTTTTTAACTATGTCTTTGGTTACTTTTTTACTATGTCTCCCTCTATTTGTCAAAGAGAGGCATAGTTTCGGTAGGTTGTTTAGGCATGTACATGTAAGACATGGGAATGGTATTTTGGCTTTTGGCATATGTGCATGCAAGACATGATTGGGATTTATGTGATAAATGTTGTTAACTGACATGCAATGATGCAGCCACCCATGAGATATTTAGCATGGGATCCACATAAAAAACCATAGAAATGTTGTATGAACTTCATATAAAGGTGAACTGCATGTGCACACATGAGAAAATTTACAGACTAGCCTGATTCGAGAAGAGAAAGACTAGAGACAGACATCAACTTGAACGCATTCAGATTGAAACTAGTATGATTTTTGTGAAAGATAGGGATGTCAAAGAAAGAAAGATTATTTCCAAGATATGCAGAACGAAATTAGTTCACAAAATCAGTTAGATTAATTACTAGCAAGGAGTTGTCAAGTGTTGTTTCATTACCTAGATAGTTTCGCACTTGGACTTGACATGCCATGCCATGGCACAACACTTGGTAGCATCCAAAAATGAAGATTCCTACTTAAGTTGGCTAACGAGTTGAAAAATGTCAGTTCTTTCTAGACTATCCTATTAAAAAAAGAGGTTATTGCAATTGATGACCCTTGAATTTTCATCAATGTTGGTATTGAGCAATATCAACTCAGCATCTAGATTGTCGCAGTAAAGTATTAAACTATTTATTCTTTTCCTTCTTAATGTTTGCTGATATTTTAGGACTGATGCATAGAGATATTCGAAATTGATGCTGTTCAAGAGTTGTGTTATGATTCATAAATGGCTGTGAAAGGAAAGGAATAGGAATACAATCAGAACATAAGGGTGGTTTGCGCCAGAGAGAAAGGGGCAGCTTTTCTACACAATCAAACGTTAGAGAACCACTTCTAATGGGACAAACATCTACATCATTCCTCCCCTTGTTGGATATATCAAACATTACTTTTGTTTGGTTATAAAGGAAGTGACAGACAAGAGTCTTACCTCTATTGAAAGCAGGGAAGGAGGCAGGCAAAAGAGAACTCAGGAGCTAATAAAGGTTTTCTTTAGCTATGTTGTTTTAATTCCAGTCAACTTTAGAGAGAGAGAGAGAGAGAGAGAGAGAGAGAGACAGACTCTTCCAATCTAAGTGGACTGGTACCAAAGGTGAGCACTGAGCACAAAGAAACGATACAGAAAGAAGCATAAAAGGACGGCCAACACTAGCAACTTGGGTTGGAAACCAGAACAAATACTGCAAGTAGAAAATTAGTTCAACACACTAATGGAATACCTGTCCACCAGACAGAAGGACAACAGCTAACTTCCCTTCTGAAATGGCTTTCAGTCCCCTCTTCCACCACCTCTCTCTTTCTTCAGGTGTTCTCTCTTCCACTGTTGAGACACTAGCCTCTGGGACAGGCTCAACCGCAGGCAAAGGATAGCCTAAGTTTTTCCCAGTTTTCAAATCCGAGGAACAGGATATAAACATGAGATTTATAAAAGAAGGCCTTTGGATGAATTAATTCAAGAAAAAAAGAATCTACTTACTTTGTGATCCAAGAGAACAACGAATAATTCGATCAACCCTCGGAAGATCCAAGCTCTGTTATCAATGCATTGTGAGACTTAAATATTTCACATATGACAAAAGTCAGCAATTTCACAATGCAGTCAAAATATCTAAAATTGAAACAAAATTCCAATAAGTATGATTTTCTTTTCACCAAATCCCATTATCATCACAATATAATCAACCAACCAAACAAGAAAAATAAATCAAATAGAATCGTTTGTGCAGATCCAAACAAACAACCAACAATCTTATCAAAAACAGAAAAAAAACACTCATTTTAAGCTTTATTCTGCAAAGCATGTCAAAACCCTGCAATCAAAAATGAGGAGAAGAAATCCATATACCTTTTTACAAATTAGAAGAAATCAGACAAAACAGGGCACTTCTTGAGCTCAATAGCTCATACCTCTCCAATTGAACGGAAAAAAACCCAGAAAAACTATTTTATTAAATTCGTTAAATGGTATAACGGAGCATGGAGGAAGATTAGATCTAGATGAAATAGATCGAGCACCGAGAAATGAGGGAAACCAGAGAGAGAGGAAAGGGCTCACCTCGATATCCTTGACGACGAGGTCGCGCTCCTCTGGCGAGAGCTCGTCCCACATGGCGAAAGCGCCCTCCTGGCCGTAGTCCTTGAGCCTCTCCAGCAGCGCTTGCGGCGGAGGCGGCGGCGGCGGCGTTGCCCTTCGCCCCACGTCAGAACCCACCACCATCTCCTTCATCTCTCTCTCGCTCTCCAGAAGACACAAGTCTACGGAGTAGAGGCCCGACGGTTGCGCAAAGAGAGGCGTATATATACATACACGCTGGTGCCCATGCGATTGTTTTGGTGTTGAGACTATAACAGCAAACTTGTGACCGACCTACAGAATCTAGACAGGTACCTGCATCAAGGTAGGCCCCACGTTGTAGCGTGAAAGATCTGCTGCAGACTGTGATGGCAGGAGAGTGTTTTGTATCAGATGAGGTGGAGACTTGGATCCTACGTTTTGGCGCACTCGCGCTGCTTTTCCAGTTCTTTTGGGGTCCCTTGGGAGAGAAGGTATAACTCACTCATGGGCTTCACCCAGCACTCAAAATGTGAAAAAGATGGACACATGGTGGGTACTCATGACTCAAGGAAGATGGATGGTTGTGATTAGAGGGAAAGAGGTACAAACGGTAATGATGATCGTCGAGCAAGGATGGTTAGACACTGTTTGCGTTCTGGGGAGCAGGTTAAATGATACATGGGGGATGGTCCAAGATGCTATAGCTCTCATCAAATTGTTGCCAACTATGCATATATTCGCATTAATTTCTGCCATATGTCTCGTTAAAATCAAGATAAAAATCTCCATGGAGGCTTCTAAGTGTAATTCAGATCTTCTTAGGGTTCAGAGATTTCAGATTTAGGGTGATAGAAGGAGGGCTGATTTGGTGCTCTTGTTTGCATATTTTAACAAAACAAACCTATTTATAGAAGTCGGTGTGAAAACATATTTGTGGTGTTTGAAATTGAGAAATTAAATACACATCTTGCTAGCATGGTTCATCCTGATTAATCTTGCAAAATGTGCAAATGTGTGCCTCGAAAATAAGTATTTTTGCCTTTTAGAATTACTTCCTTTGATTGCTTGACGAACACCTTAGAAAAGAAACTTTTTGAAATTATTTTTTTCAGTTATTAAAATGATGGAAAGCCAAAAACTGTAGCATTAGATTTTCCAAATTCGAAGGAGTTTTGTGTTGTGGATTCTATTTTTCTTCACTGAAATAGTAAAAATTTCCAAACAATCGAAGAATCCCTATGTTCAAGGTTCTATGTGACTTCAAGTCTCAATTTCCTAACTGTATGAAGGGACATTTTTCATGTCTCAATCTTCACATTGTAGCGCACACAAAGATAATTCAGTAATTCAAATGATTGGCATTTTCTTCATTAAGAGTAACCTGCACCATATATGGTTCTCTATTACAAATAGAAAGCTTTCTAAGAAACCTTTTTTTTTTTTTTTAATGTATGCAATTTGTATAGGAACTCATCTTACAAAAAGTGTTCATTTACTGATGATTTGATATTCGACTTTTTAATCCAGTGAATTGGCCATGCCACATTCCAATAGTACAAATGAATGGACAATAGCTATATTGTGGTCTCACAACTCACAAGATAAGATAGTCTGAAACAGCAGGGGAGAAGAGCCAAGGAACTATGATAACACAAAGAATCGGAATATTGAATATGCCACCAATATATCCCGAAATAGCAGGGGAGAAGAGCCAAGGAATTATGGTAACACAAAGAATCGAAATATTGAATATGCCACCAATATATCCCGCACAATATGTGTGATAATGTTGGTACAACATACATCTCCCAAGGAACTAAAATACATATTTCCTTGATAGCATAAAGAATCGGAATATTAAATATACCACCAACATATCCTATACAATGTGGTATAATGCTGGTACAATATAATATGCTTTGATCTTTATATCCTCTAAACTATTCTGTTGAGAATGACTTAGCACCTATTAACATAACCAATGGAACTGTTCCTCATTTTTATGGCATCATGCTTAAATGTAGCAAATATAATGTCACATCAAGACTTAGGCTAACTTATACAATTTTTAGCAATTTTATATATCTTTTAGTTGTGCCAATTTTATAACTATTCTCTAATTTTATTTAATAACAATCAAAAGCATTATAGTCAAGTAAAAGTATTAAAAAAAAGAGAAAAACTCCTGCTAAGCTATCTAAAATTAGAAAAATAATAAGATAAGAAGAAAATAATGATCATGATATAACTATATGTAATGATGATGTAATCATAATAATGCAAGTGCATAATTTTTTCCTAATGAATAGAAAATTTTCAGAGAGAAAGGGAAAGAGATGGTAGGAAGTAGTAAGCTGCAATATGTACGTGGGACCATGATTATTTTTTTTTCATTTCAGGAAAGTTTGATACTGGGCCAAAAGTGTGATGGATGTGGCAACCGGTGCACAACTAAAATGTCCAGTCGAGAACAGCAAACACCAGACAGCCTTACGTCGGAACAAGCTCCCAACATGTACACCATGCCCTGCTGGACCCGCAAGTTATCAGATTTATATCTCATTGTTTGGTCATGGCCAGACCTACACTGGACATTTGTTGGGTTCCTGCTGGTAAAAATGGTGTTTGCTGCTTTCAGTCAGTCAGCATGACTTCAGAATCCACTTGGCTAATCATATGGTTGTTAGGTCCTCTCATGGACCCAATTACCCAGCAACCCAACTATAAAGAAAAACCATGAATAGGACTATACTTTAGTTTTCAATGCAAGGAATTATCAGTACCCGTCACATCACATCTGGAAGCACGGTATGATCTGATTCTCCTGCTTGTTTGGTGGGCATCTTATTCTTGTCACTTTAATTATTTTGATGTAGATGTTTTCTCTTCCTTTTTTAGGTGAACAACATGGCAATGGGCATTGATATGTTACAGGCGGGCGGACGGAAACTTTACAGGTGATGTCCTGCGGTTAGGGGGCTCCAAACCTTAGTTTTCAAGGTGTATCAAGAAAAAGAAAAAGGTAGGTGCCGAATTCACGACATCCACATTCGGTTGCTTTGGTGAACCAAACGGTCCGTTAGTTTGTCAGCTCTATAATCAACCAACCTTCAATGTTCAGCAATAGATTCTACGAGTTGTGACAATCCCCTCTAGCCACATGGCACAAAGAATTGTTCACGCACCTAACAGGATTTCTGTAGCATTACTCCTAAACTTATTTCACATTATTGTGTGATTGTAGTAGGATTCCTTATAATTGTACATGTATTTTCGGTATTTGTACAGTTTTTAGTGGTTACTCAACAAGATCCATACAAGCTTAATTACAGAAGATCCTTATTATTTAACATTCAAAGATCCATTAACATCGGGGCTTTGGGACATAGAACATGTTTTGTTCATTGTTCAGTGGCAAACAAGTTTGAACAGTGCCAAACCTGGCCAAGCCGTCTTGGACTTACATTGAAATAGCTATCGCAAATAGAATCATTGACCATTCCTCTGCTATCTTGGATCTGTGATCTAAAATGTTCAAAAATGTTGGGTATTTTGGTCATAAATTTTCCTATGCCAGTGTGCCATCCTTAATTCACCTTCTAACTCGAAATCTTTAGGGGTTATGTTTGGTTCTCAGGTGGAATCAGATTGGAATAGAATGAAATGATAATCGAAATAACCATATTCTCCAATATATTTAGTTCATGATTGAATCGAAATCAAAAAATCAATTAAACTTGAAAAGTATTTTTGAAAAATCAATTAAAAATAAGGGTATTTTTGAAAAATCAATTAAAATGTACTTCATAATATTTGCATAGATAAAGAGCCATGATTAAGTTTTAGAAGATTGGAATATTCTCATTTCTCTATAAAATAAGAATAGGAATAAAATTCCTTCTAATCAAACAACTATGGTGAGAGTCATTCATTCCATTCTCATCCCAAAGCCCAACTCGTCCTAACCAAATATATCCTAGAAAACCAAATATACCCTAAAATTCTTTTGCTTTGTTTGATTAAAAGTCCCATTTCCAAATATACCCTAAAAAACCAAATATACTCTAGAATTCTTTTGCTTCGTTTGATTAAAAGTCCCATTTCTATTGGAGAATAATAATATCCCAATATCCTAAAACATCATCCCTACTTGGCTTGCATGGTTGAGTTGATTCCGCGCCCGAGATATTGTCCGTTTTTGATGTCTGATGCTGTCGTATAGGACCTCATGGTTTTGCCCTTTAAAAGACTTTTTATGGGAAAGAGAAGTTTCTAATCCATATAAGCTATACTTCTTCTTGACTAACAACCTATGTGAGACTAAAGATGTCCTCTCTACACCACAACAGGTGATATGACTATTCTATTTTCATTCCGATTCTGATTCTAAATTTAGCCAAAAATCAAACATGCCTTTAGATTTCAACCCCCCAAACACCAAACAATAGACAGATTTGGTGATGATTGTTTGGAAGAGTGGGCAAGCAGGAAGAGTGAGCTCAATCAGATGTATCTCAACCGTCACACAAGTATAGGTTCAATTCTTTCGCATTGAAGATCCATTTGTCAGAGTAGCCAGCCACGATCTGCTCTTCTACTTATATACGAACAGAATCACTATTGTAATTATTTAAAATGGGACCCAATTTGAGAGCTGAGGAATATACTATTCAAATAGAACTTTATGGTTTCCATATGTTAAAATTCATTAGTTAAAACTAGGATATTCTTGATCTCCCAAAATTTTTTTCTGCTCTGTTATTAGATTCTACTATGTTTATAAGATAGATATCCATGTTGCTAAAACTTCCTTACTATTACTTCGAGATGACAAAATCTAGTCTGTTCCCCAATAACTGCATCCAGAACAAGAGGTTTGGTGGATGGTGGATTCGGCGGGAAATAGCTTTGCTATTAGTTTATCATCAGCGAAATAAAAGTTAAGACTTACATATGCGTTTAGATATTTCAAACCACGGCCAATCCTCCCAAAGTAGGATCCTGAAAGCATCAGTTACTTATTGGAAGTGATACTGTGAAATGATGAGACATAACCCAAAGTAGGATCCTGAAAGCATCAGTTCCATTTCACTTTCTTAGCTTTCCTTGCATTCTCTTTATCCGAATGTTCATGTGTAGTGATTAATTTTTTTTTTAAAAAAAAATCAACATTTTTATTTTTTATATAGTTTCGAACTAAGACTCATAAAACCAGCCATGGGAGGATAAGATAACTTGATGAGGATTTTTGGTCAAAAAAATCATACCAAATGAAGCTAAAAAATATGATCAACTCTATCAACAAGCCTAAGAATCTTTTATTCTCTGTTGCCTGTTCTTCTTGATAATAAAGAAAAAGACCAATCTACTTACTGTATATTCGTTCAACAGTCTATTGCTTTTGCAATAAAAACTTTGCTGCTAATTAAGAAAAGCATCTGGAAATTGGTTTGGGTGTCAATCTGACATACATGAAGACATAATCTATCACATGCTGAACAATGTGATGATTCTATGATGTGCAAAAAGCATGCAGTCAATGATAAATCCGGAAATGGTGAAAAAAAAAACTAGGATAAATTGGCCATCCATTATAGTGAGCACACAATATTAGTGTTGAGTGGATGTCTGATCAGGACACTACCTTCCAAAATTTTTTCAGTACCACGCAACGCAGCAAGAAGAAAAAAAAAAATAAAAACAATTAAAATACGAGGATCAGTCACAAAAGGGCTCGCCTCTACGAGCATACAAACTTCACTATGAAAAAAAAAATTTACAAGAAGAGATTTCACCCTCAACCCTCGTACACCTAATTTCTCTCTCACTAGAAGTTTTCCTCACAAAATCTCTCTCTCTTGGAAGATCCCATGAACCCCTGAAGTGCCTGACGTCCGCTGTCCAGAAGCTCTGCTCCTTTTCTCTCAGCAACGCGCACTCCTTTCTCTTTTCACGGATTTCATATGTCCACAGCTTCCTGCGGCAAAATAGCAGACTACACAAAAAACCCACTGTTCCTGGCCTTTTATAGGCTTAAAACATGGCTTAGATTAGGTTTAGAACTCCTTAATCAAGCTCGATTAAGACTCAAACTGTTGGATCAACACCGGGAAGCACCTGGGCCCTCCGATCGTGCTCCGGTCTATGGAATAGTACCGTAGACTGCGAGAAACGCGTGGGAAATGTCCATGCGGTCCATGGTGGACCGGGGTACAGGGCCCAGGCAAGGCGCCTGGGCCTGGGCCGGTTTGCGCGCGCGGGCTCGGGCTGCGCCCGCACGTGGGCCCGCGCATGGGCTGGGATGTGCGCCTGCCTGGGCTGCGCGTCCGCCTGGGCCGTGCGCCTGCCTGGGCCGTGCGCCTGGGTCACGCGTCTCGCGCGTTGGCCCCGCCTGAGCCATACTCCGCCGCCTGCAGTCACGCCGCCACTGCTCCATCGGCCCGCCGCCGGTCGCCAGCCGTCCTCCGCCGCCTCAGATATTGTGTCAATTTCAAAAGTTCGTATCTCCTCCATCCGAGCTTCGTTTGGGGTGATCTTGGTCTCGTTGGACTCTATTTTTCATCGCGAACCTCGTTGTGGGCTCAATATAGACTGAATCTCGAAGTGTCTGATGAATACTTAATTTAGAACACTAGAGTCACTAAATATTGTAATCATTAATGTTATTTTATTAAGAATTTAATGCTATTTAGTCTATTTTGCAGGTAATTGGGAGTTTGGGTTCATATGATTCAATTTGGACTCAAATTGGTTCAGATTTGAGTGAACCAAGCAATCAGCTCTTATTTCAGTGTGAACGCAACTTAAAGATCAAGGGTCAATAAGTAACCTCTCCAATCAAAGATCCAGATTAAAAGATAAATGGAACTAAGTGTGAACACGATTTATTGATCAATGGAGGAGAATCAATATGAAGATCCAAAAATCCTTATTCACACTCCCATCTCTCTTTTCATGAAACCCTAGTCTCCTCACTTTATATATAGAACCCCAAGACCTCCCTCTTTTTCAATCAAGCCAATGCCTAAATTCTCTTCAAGCTTCTCTCTTTCTCTTTCTCTCTCCCTCTTCCTCTTCTTCATAAGTCTAAGGGAGGTACTAACCTTAGCACAATATATTCCTCCATAGATCCCTTTTCCACATCCCATCAAATTTAGGAGAGGTTCTAATCCTAATGCTGCTACCCTTTCTCTGTTACATATCTGCTTCCATCAATTTTTCTTCCTTAGAGTTTCTGTACCAAGCCTTCCAGCCATCCTGTCGCTGTCTGCATGGAGGAAGATGAAGGATTCAAGGAGACACATCCACCATCGGACGCAGCAAGAAGATCAACTTGATTTAGTTGTCTTGTATCGTAATTTTATTTCTTTTTTTTATGTATACTTCTTTATTAAATTAATAAAAAATAATTTTATTTTTCATGCTTCTTTTCTTTCTTAGTTTTTTTTATAATTTATTATTTTTTTCTTTTACGTTTTCAAAACAATCAACTAAGATTCCTGTGGATACGATCCCGACTCATCCTATCTACATAGTAGTGAGTAGGGTTAATTTTGGTGTGTTATAACACACATCAAATTTTGACATCATTGTCGGAGATTTTGGCATGATTGTTTTGAAAAAAAAAATCTATAAAATAAAAAAAAATATTTTACTACTTTCTAGATTTTTATTTATTACTTTAGATTGCTTGATTGCCTTTTATGTATTTTTTTTCAAAATTTCTAACTCATATTATTTTTCGTATGTGATAGATTTATTATTTATTATTTAGATTTTTTTTATTTGTATGCATAGAAATATTTTCTACTTCCTGTAACCTAGCAATTTATTACTTTCTATAGATTAGAATAATTTACTATTTTATATAATTAATAATTTTTTACTTCATAAGTAGATTAGATTCTTAGCCTTTTATTTGGGTTACGTAGTTACCTTTTATTCTTAACTATGATATTACCTTATTTGTATAGTTAAGTAGTTACCTTATTTATTATTCCCTATTATTTCTAGTAATTTATTGCTTTCTATAGCTTAGAATAATTTATTACCTTAAAAGTAGATTTGATTTATTGCTTTATTTGTAGAATATCTACTTGTCTTTTAATCTTAGTATGATTTACTTTTCATTTAGTTAGATTCACTTGATCTTTTAATATCTAATTAACCTAATTTAAAAACTTACTTTTTATTTCTTCTTGCTAAAAGATAACATAATATAAAAAGAATACAATGATAATACATAACACTTGACTAATATAAATAAATCAATTAAATTTTAAAATCCACTTAACATGTTTGGACATCTTTTCCTTTTGCATTGCATATTTTCATAAAAAAAAATCTTAAGGGCAAAACCCTAATCAACATAAGGTGAAAATTTCATCACCCTTCTTTGGCTCACAAATCACCACCTTGCAATTATATTGACCTAAACTTCTAATTTAAAATCGATTAGACGTTGATCCTTAAGGATCCTCGAGCTCAGTAGGACAAGAAACCCTAAAAGTTAAATCGGATTCAGGTTAGTCAGTTTTACTGGTGTCTAGAAAAGTGATTCAGAGATTACATCCTGAAGGAAGGTGGTTCATTAATTGGTTCCGTTCGCTAACCTGACCAATACAGTTGGTGTCTAAGGAAAGCAATGGGGGGACCCCCACCAACCTTACACTTACCTGGCCAGTTGAGCAGCTAGTCTGCTATTTGGAGTGCTTGAAGGTGACCTTGACAGTTAGGAGCTGTCTAGATCTAGGATAACCCATAGATAGGATTAATTGAACCACTTGATTGCTGACTAAAAATATCAAATTTAATTAATTCTTCTCTATCTTCTTAGCATTATAACTCCTTAGGTTCTCTTCTTTAAAATTCTTTTCCCTCCTACTCTCCTCTTCTCTTTCAAAAAAAAAAACTTGTTGAAATTAAAACTCGGTGAGATCTTTTGGGTGCATGCTAGGACGCCGATTATTACAATCTGATTTACACCCATTAGACCTAGAGCTAGAAAAAATGATTCGAATAAACCAAATCAAAATCATGGATCCAAAACAAGAGACTGACCCACCACGATAATTAAGAGAGTATTTTACTCCCTCATCTTACACTTACTCGTCATGTATCCAGCCTCCTCCTGTGGAGGCGGCACAATACGAAATCAAGTCCAGCATTATTCAAATCTTCCATCATTCTATGGACTGACGAATGAGGATCCGTATAAACACTTGGATGAATTTTTTGAGATATGCTCCATAGTAAAAATTCAAAACTTTTTCGATGATGCCCTCAGGTTGAAACTGTTCCCTTTTTCACTTAAGGACAAAGCCAAGCATTGATTAAACTCCCTAGATTCCATAATCATTTCAACTTGAGACCATCTTCAAAGAGAATTCCTCAAGAAATACTTTTCAATTGGAAAAATGAATCAAATTAGAAAAGCGATCACTAGTTTTTTTTAATTGGATGGTGAATTTTTTCGTAAGACATGAAAAAGGTTAAGAAATCTTATTCGTAAATGCCCCCACCACGCTGTCCCCAAATGGCAACTTGTTCAGTGTTTCTACGATGGTCTATCGGAGAAATATCGACAAATGATCGATGCATCGTGTGGTGGGACATTCATGCTAAAGAGTGAGGACGAAGCTTGGCAGCTCTTTGAAACACTTGGTGAGAACTCCCTACATCACATGTCTGCCACCTCTAGAGAACAACCTATGTCTCAACAGAAAAGAGGTGGAATCTATCAGATTGGAAATGTTATGGATATCCACAGTAAGGTAGATGAGTTGTCTCAAAAATTAGACCGTCTTCTGAATACTGGACACTCTTCGATTCTACCTAATTCAGTGCAAGATGTTTGTGCATTATGTGCAAGCCCGACTCATTTTGTTAGTGAATACCCAACCGCACCTCAATTTTCTAAATTATTGCATGAGCAGGTCCAGCAAGCTCAAGCCCAACAAGCTCGTAGATCAGAAAATGATCCATATTCGAACACTTATAACCCCAACTGGAGAAACCATCTAAATTTTTTCTAGAGATCACAGCCTGTGGTTGGCCCTACTGTACCTAGATCAAATTATCAGTACCCGACATATAGGCATGGACCATACCATCAGTTTCAAAATACTCCTCAACCATCTATCACTGATCACAGCTCAGCTTTTAAAGATAAGGTTCTAAAAATGCTAGAACGATTAGAAGTCAACACCCAGACCCTTAACTCCCACACGCAATCCGTTGCTAAGCTAAAGATCCAAATAGGTCAACTAGCAACCGCAGTCAGTAGGAGAGAAGGAAAAAAATTACCTAATCAATCTGAGAGCAATTCGAGAGGACAATTCATGGTTAAGAGCTCCAATACTCCAGATACCTTTTCTGAACATGCCAAATCAATCATGACTCTCAAAAATGGAAAGGTCATTGAACACACGAGTAAAATCAATGAGACCGATCCTAGACCTCTGACTAAGCCCAAATCACCTAAGAGCAAGGAGGACACAAAAGTAGAAAAGGGACCAACTGCACCGGAATCACCTTACTTGCCTAAAGTTTCATTTTCGAGTGCCCTAAAAGCCCCCACTCTTATGGATAAGAAAGGAGGAAGACTTGATGAGATGTTGGAATTATTTAAGCAAGTCCAAATTAATCTCTCCCTTTTTGATGCAATCAAACAGGTCCCAGCTTACATAAAATTTTTGAAGGAATTGTGCACCACAACTCTCGAAGAAAGTATGCCTCACCGAACAAGCTAGCTCTGTATTCCAGCACGCTACCCCTCCAAAGCTTAAAGATCCAGATACCCCTACCATTTCTTATATTATAGGAGACCTTCACATCGAACAAGCTCTCATAGATCTAGGGGCGAGTGTGAACCTTTTACCTAGCTCGGTTTATGAACTTTTTGAATTCGAAGAATTGAAACCCACATCGGTCACTTTACAGTTAGCTGATAAATCAATTAAGACACTACGTGGGATGATTGACGATGTTTTGGTCAAGGTAGATGAGTTCTATTTTTCAGTTAATTTTTTAGTCCTTGACATGGAATTGAGTGACAATCCAAGATAAATTTCCATTATCTTAGGCAGACTCTTCCTAGCTACGGTAAATGCGTGCATCAATTGTAGGACAGGAGTCATGGACGTATCATTTGGGAATAAGAAACTGAGATTAAATGTGTTTAGTGTATCTCAGGGATCATCAATGGATAGTTGCTTTGAGATAGATATATTCGAGGATATTATAGAGGAAGCAACATCAATGATTTTTGCACATAATTTTCGAGATACCCATTTGACGTACTTTGGAGTGGACGACTGTGATATGGAGGGAGGTAGTGAAGAAGTAAATATTTTAGTTGATACATCAAGTGATGAAACTACTCTCCATTGGACAATCAAGTATGAGCCATTGCCTACATTAGCCAATACACCCACAGCCCCATCATTAGAATCACCACCTACATTAGAATTAAAGCCACTTCCGACCACACTCAAGTATGCATTTCTAGGACCTAATGACACCCTTCCAGTGATCATTGCATCAAACTTGACCCCAGATCAAGAAGCATAATTGGTTGGTGTTCTGAAGAAAAATAAAGAGGCTATCGGTTGGTCCATTGCCGATCTAAAAGGAATTAACCTCTCCATCTGTATGTACCATATTCATTGCGAGGCAGATGCCAAACCCCATCGAAACATGCAGAGGAGACTGAATCCAAATATGCGGAAAGTAGTAAAGAAAGAGGTGGTAAAATTGTTAGATGCTGGAATCATCTATCCCATATCCGATAGTAAATGGATCAGTCCTACTCAAGTAGTACCTAAAAAAGCAGGTATTACTATGGTGGAGAATGAAGAAGGTGAATTGCTTCCCACTCGCACACCATCTAGTTGGCGAGTGTACATTGACTATAGGAAACTCAATGCCGTTACTAGAAAGGATCATTTTTCATTATCCTTCGTCGATCAAATCCTAGAATGGCTAGCAGGTCAACATTTTTTTTATTTCCTAGATAGTTATTCGGGGTACAATCAGATACTTGTATTTTCGGATGACCAAGAGAAGACCACCTTCACTTGCTCCTGCGGCACTTTTGCTTTTCGATGTATGTCGTTCGGACTCTGCAATGTACCTGCTACATTTCAACGGTGCATTTTGATCATTTTTTCGGATATGATGGATAAATATCTCGAAGTATTTATGGATGATTTCTCCATATTTGGAATCATTTTTGAGGATTGTCTTCATAACCTCTCTAAAGTCCTTAAGCGCTGCACGGAGACAAATTTGATTTTAAGTTGGGAAAAGAGCCATTTCATGGTTCGAAAAGGAATCGTATTGAGACATTATTTTCGAAAGGGGGATTGAGGTAGATAAAGCAAAAATTGAGGTCATCTCAAAACTACCATCCCCCACTTCGGTTCGACAAATACGATCTTTGTTAGGTCACGCTGGATTTTACAGGCGCTTCATTAAAAATTTTAGCAAAATATCGAGACTCTTGTGCAATCTGCTGGCCAAAGATATATCATTTATCTTTAATGAAGAATGTCTACAAGCCTTCTATACGTTACGAACAGTCCTAACAACAGCACCCATAATAAAACCTCCTGATTGGTCCTTCCCATTTGAAATCATATGTGATACTTTCGATTTTGCAATAGGGGCCATCTTAGGTCAAAGAATCAATAAGGAGCCACATGTGATCTATTATGCTAGCAAAACTCTATCTGATGCTCAATTGAACTACACTACGACAGAAAAAGAGCTATTAGCAGTGGTATTTGTCCTTGATAAATTTTGTTCATATCTGTTAGGGTCTAAGGTTCTAGTGTATTCTGATCATGCGGCTTTGAAATATCTGCTCTCAAAGAAAGATACTAAACCACGATTGATCAGATGGATCCTTCTGCTTCAAGAATTTGATCTAGAAATTCGAGACAAGAAGGATTCCGAAAATGTGGTCGTTGATCATATTTCTAAAATCTTAGTTGATCATACGATGGGTACAGATGAAGGAGAAATTTTCTGACGAATAACTTTTTGCAACATCCTCTGACCAAATCCCATGGTTTGCCCACATCATTAACTACTTGGCAACAGGATAATTTCCTCTCTATTGGACAAAACAGGAGAAGGATCGATTCTTCTCATAGGTCAAATATTATTATTGGGAGGAATCCGAATTGTTCAAACGTTGTCTTGACCAAGTGATTCGACGCTGTGTCCCTGAGGGTGAGTATTAAAGTATACTTACCTTTTGTCACTCATGCATGCGGGGGATATTTCAGTGGGAAGAAAATGACTGTAAAAGTGTTACAAAGTTAATTTTATTGGCTGATATTATTTAAGGATGCACATAAATTTTGCCTTGAGTGCTTGAGCTGTTAGCAAACGAAAAATATTTCTAGCAAAAACATGATGCCCCTATCTCCCATCTTAGTCGTGGAAGTTTTTGATGTTTGAGAAATCGATTTTATGGGCCCTTTTCCTCCATCCTATGGATATGAATATATTTTGGTTGCCGTAGATTATGTATCTAAATGGGTTGAGGCTATGGCAACCAGAACGAATGATCACAAGGTGGTAATCAAATTCATCCAACAGAATATCTTAAGTCGATTTGGTTGCCCAAGAGCCATTATTAGTGATGGAGGTACATACTTCACGAATAGGCACTTTGAAAGTTTAATGAAGAAATATGGAATCACTCACAAAGTTGCCACACCATATCACCTCCAAACTAGTGGCCAAGTGAAAGTCTCCAACAGGGAGATCAAACGAATTTTTGAGAAGACGGTTAGGCCTGATCGAAAAGATTGGACTGGACGATTAGACGATGCATTATGGGCCTACCGTACTGCATACAGGATCTCGATAGGAATGTCTCCTTACCGACTCATTTTTGAAAAAGCCTGCCATCTGCCGGTAGAGCTAGAACACCGCACATTTTGGGCTATAAAGTAATTCAATTTCGACATGAAAAATACGAGTAGTAATAAGAGACTACAATTGAACGAATTAGAAGAGCTACGCAAGGAAGCATATGAGAGTTCACGAATTTATAAGGCTCAAACTAAGGCTTATCGTGATAAATTCATTTCATGAAAAATATTCGAACCTAATCAAAAAGTATGGCTTTATAATTTGAGGTTACGACTATTCCTTGAAAAACTCTGTTCACGTTGGGATGGACCATATGTCGTAACTCAGGTGTTCCCTCATGGAGCAATTGAAATCAAAGATCCTAAACAGAGAAACACCTTCAAAGTAAGTGACCAACGATTGAAACATTATGTGGATGAAATTAGAGATGGGAGCAAATTGACTCAATTGAATTACAGGATCCAGTTTACAATTGAACTTTGGCTTGGTCTGGCTGAAGACCTTAAATTTAACGCTTGTTAGGAGGCAACCAAATATTTTATTTTTCAGCTATCCAGTTTCGTTTTATTTGATAGAAATTTCTGAAAAGGATAATTAGCTAAGTTGGGGGGAGCACCATGATCAATGGAGTCAAGAATACACTAGCCCAGCAATGAACGACATCTTAATCAACATTACACATATCGGACTCAGGTGGTGTCCTTCTTTGTTACACACTATTTTTGCTTTGTTATGATTCTCTTCTTTCATTGGGGACAATGAAAATTAAGTTGGGGGAGAGAATAACTAATTAAGTCCTCGAGTATGGTCAGAAATAATTAGTTTTGTGCATCTAAATTTTGTCTCAATTTGAAGTTAACTAGGTCCTCTAATCAATAAATGATTAACAGTCTAGATAATTTTAGAGATATCGAAGAAAAAATTATTAAGGACACCAAATTAATGGAAGAATTTAGATCAGACTAAATTTTGATGTGATTCTAGAACCCTTTTTCCACTATCTCAATGAAAAATCTGCTTTATGGGGATATGGGTGGAAAGGTCGAGATATGCAAAAAAAAAAAAAAAAAAAAAAAAGATTTTTAACATTTTTCACTAAGTAACCGGGCCCATTCGCCTAAGTAAGTGTTGTTGTTCACGTCAAAAGGTGAGAATGTGAAGAAACCTCTTGTATAGTCAGTTTTAACTCGTAGCCTTTTTGATTTGAGTTAGTAAGCCTGAGGGGTGTCTTAAACCTAATGCCCTAAAGCCAACTGGTTTGGGAGTCATTGGCCTAAGGCTCGTTATAAGAGTCAATTAGAAAGCTTAAGGGGTTAAGACATTTCACTGACTATACATATAAATATTTCTTCAAAAAAAAAAGAAGAAAGAATAAGGAGACTAAATTGTAAGAAGACAATAAACCCTGCTCACATCAAGTTTGAGGACTTAAAGAGTAGAGTGGAAAGTCGGTGAAAGAAAATCTTTAAAAATTTTATGGTTAATACTCAACCATTAATTGGGTCGAATTGATAATCCAATGAAGTACCTCTTTAATGATCTAGTCGGATATCAACTATAGTTAGAAATATCTAGGATAACTTTCAATTCAAGGACAATTTAGTGTATAATGCTAATGTATCTATTTTACTCGAGGACGAGTAAAGTTCAAATTGGAGGGGTGTGATGAATACTTAATTTAGGATGCTAGAAGCACTAAATATTATAATCATTAACATTATTTTATTAAAAATTTAATACTATCTAGTCTATTTTGCAGGTAATTGGGAGTTTGGGTTCATACGATTCAATTTGGATTCAAATTGGTTCAGATTTGAGTGAACCAAGCAATCAGCTCTTATTTCAGTGTGAACGCAACTTAAAGATCAAGGATCAAGAAGTAACCTTTCCAATCAAAGGCCCAGATTAAAAGATAAATAGAACTAAGTGTGAACATGACTTATTGATCAATGGAGGAGAATCAATATAAAGATCCAAAGGTCCTTATTCACACTCCCATCTCTCTTTTCATGAAACCCTAGCCTCCTCATTCTATAAATAGAACCCCAAGGCCTCCCTTTTTTTTTAACCAAGCCAACGTCTAAGTTCTCTTCAAGCTTCTCTCCTTCTCTCTCCCTCTTTCTCTTCTTCATAAGTCT
This sequence comes from Elaeis guineensis, assembly GCF_000442705.2. NCBI lineage: Eukaryota > Viridiplantae > Streptophyta > Magnoliopsida > Arecales > Arecaceae > Elaeis > Elaeis guineensis. Next base: position 174,624,633 of record NC_025993.2, on the reverse strand, counting down.
AGGAGAGGTACTAACCCTAGCACAACATATTCCTCCATAGATCTCTTTTTCACATCCCATCAAATCTAGGAGAGGTTCTAATCTTAGTGTCGCTATCCTTTCTCTGTTACATATCCGCTTCCATCAACATTTCTTCCTTAGAATTCTTGTACCAAGCCTTCCAGCCATCCTATCGCTGTCTGCACAGAGGAAGGCGAAGGATTCAAGGAGACACATCCACCATCGGATGCAGTAAGAAGATCAACTTAGTTTAGTTATCTTATATTGCAATTTTTTTTTTATGTATGCTTCTTTATTAGATTAATAAAAAATAATTTTATTTTTCATACTTCTTTTCTTTCTTAATTTTTTTATAATTTATTATTTTTTTTCTTTTGTGTTTTCAAAACAATCAATTAAGATCCCTGCGGATACAATCTCGACTCACCCTATCTACATAGTAGTGAGTAGGGTTAATTTTAGTATGCTACGACATGCATCAGTGTCAAATCCTAACAATCTCTACCTCGACTCGATATTCAGCCTCTTCCTAACTCCGAGAGCTTCTGGATCTCCTCGCCCCCATGTCCTAGAGCAATCGCCTACTGATCATGGATGGGCAAACATAGGAGTCGAGCCAGGCCGCTCGATTCCATCTCCGTCATATGATGTGCTCTTTCTGACCTGAGACGTGCTCGGAGCATCGTCCTGCGGCAATAGAAATCTTACCTTGCGACATCGTCTCTCATCCTCTCAAGTCTCCTGTCTCGTGCCCAATCCACCTCTTGGAGCTCCACCTCGCTCTGGGCTCCACTTGGCTCCCGAAGCTCTACCTCGCATTGGGCTCCCTGCTAGATAATAATGTCCTCTGCTCCCTTTCTTCCCCTCCAACACAATCTTATCGCTGCATAGCACCCTCAGGATTCCTCCACCAGCTATCATCCTGTAGCCTCTCAAATTCAGTCTGCTAAGTGAGATAAGATTTTACCTGAAATCGGGTATGTATCGGACCTCCCCCAATCTCCTCACTGTACCGTCATGTGTCCTCCAACTGACCGTCCCAATACCTCTGATCGCACAGTTCGATCCATCTGGCAGATATACAGTACCCTCTCTGTTCTCTAGGAAGTCAAACTACTCCTCTCTGCAACATACATGATAGGGGCATGCAGAATCTAATATCCGCTGTTGGGAAGAAGTAGATACCTCGTCAGATATCTCCAGGATACCTCCATCTGAATCACTGCCGGTCGTCGCTACAGCAGCCACCGTCCGATTTTTGAGTTGAGGGCAATCTATGGCTAGATGTCCCAACTCCTCACACCGGTAACACCTGATTTTGCTCAAGTCCCTCCTAGATTTGGACCGCCCTCATTGCGATCTCCTGTCGCTCCGTCTACTGCCTCCTGCTCCTCCAGAAGCCACCAAAGCTGAGCTACCATCACCTGAGCTCGAAGCTAGATTCTTTCTCCTGAGAACCTCATTCTGGAGTATCACCATGGTGACCTCGTCCATCTTGATGGTGCTCTTCCCCACTAGAAGAGCAGTCATCAAAGACTTATACGAAAGGGGAAGCAATGCCAGCAAAACTAGCGCCCTGGTCTTCTCCTCAACATTCTCACCAATGCTGAGAAGATCGATGAGGATCTTCTGAAAGTGGCTTAGATGCTCTTGTACGCTCTGTCCCTCAGCCATCCATAGCTGGTAAAACTATCTCCAGAGGAAAAGAGTGTTGGTGAGAGACTTCGTCATGTACAACTCTTTGAGCTTCGACTACAACACCGTCGGAGAAGTCTCGCTCAGCACATGGATCACCACTTCATCCGCTAGGTACATGCGGATGGTACTCACCTCCTGCATCTATAGCCATTTCTAATCCCGCACCTTCATGGTGGTCGGCTTCTCATCACACAAAAGAACATCGATCAATCCCTATTGGATGAGCACGTCCTTCACCATTGCCTGCCACAAGAAAAAATTACTCTTACCATCAAATTTGTTGATCTCCATCTTGATTGATCCTATCTTCTCCATCTTCAGTCTTGCTCACCACCGCTGCAATCTGCGTCCTTGTACCGCCTTGCTCTGATACTACTTGTTGGATGGATGTCTGGCCAGGACACCACCTTCCAGGACCTTTTCAGTACCACGTGATGCAGCAAGAAGAAAGAAAAAATAAAAATAAAAATAATTAAAATACGTGGATCAGCCACAAAAAAGCTCGTCTCCACGGGGCATGCAAACTTCACTATGAAAAAAAAATTTACAAGAGGAGATCTCACCCTCAACCCTCGTACATCCAATTTCTCTCTCACTAGAAGTTTTCCTCACAAAAGCTCTCTTTCTTGGAAAACCCTCTGAACCCCTGAAGTGCCTGACATCCGCTATCCAGGAGCTCTGCTTCTTCTCTCTCAGCAACGCGCACTCCTTTCTCTCTTCACGGATTCCGTACGTCCACAGCTTCCTGCGACAAAATAGCAGACCACACAAAAAACCCACAGTTCCTGGTCTTTTATAGGCTTAAAACATAGCTTAGATTATGTTTAGAACTCCTTAATCAAGCCCAATTAAGCCTCAAACTGTTGGATCAACATCGGAAAGCACCTGGGCCCTCCGATTGCACTTCGGTCCATGGAATAGTATCGTGGACCGTGAGAAATACGTGAGAAATGCCCATGCGGTCTACGGTGGATCGGGATACAGGGCCCAGACAAGGCGCTTGGGCCTGGGCCGGCCCGTGCGTGCGGGCCTGGGCTGCGCCTGCGCACTGGCCCGCGCATGGGCTGGGCCGCACGCCCGCTTGGGTTGCACGTTCCACGCATTGGCCTCACCTGGGCCATGCTCTGCCGCCTGCGGCCCGCCGCCGACTGTCGGCCGTCCTCCGTCCTTTTGGATCTCGTGTCGACTTCAAAAGCTCGTATCTCCTCCATTCGAGCTCCGTTTGGGATGATCTTGGTCTCGTTGGATTCTATTTTTCACCGCGAATCTCGTTGTGGGCTCAATGTGGGCTGATTCTCAAGGTGTCAATTCTTAACAGTTAGTTTATCAGTGATTTACCACAAATAGGTTACCTTGAGAGACGCTGCTTTAACTCCCCATGCCTTCTGAGAACGTTTGGCACTGCAAGGATCCAAGATAAGTTTCGAGTGTCAAAAACATCTCACGACATAAAGTAAGTTGAGGTGCTTCTATATTTTCTTGTCTCCGTTTTTTTCTCAAGGAAATGTGCACGTAGTAAGATCAAATATAACAGCAAAAAATGTGAGCGTACATCTTGCACGTGCGGTTTCCAATCCCCTCAGTTACTACAGATTTTGGAACAATGCATAGTTAGTGTACCATGCTATAATTACCAAGAAATTTTTTCTTTAGCATATATGAATTGAAGTTTTAAATAAAATAAGAAACTGCAGATTTTCACTAACAATGTGGTAGGCTGAGTGGAAGTCCAAGAAAAATCAAGATAAGTAACATGGAAAAGTTCATTTTCTTATAATGAAACACTTTCCAGATGGATGTTTGATCTAGTGTTGCTGGACATCTCTCGATATCCAAAGTACATTTCAAAAAGAAATTGCTTCTAGATTTGCAAAACAGTGTACTTTGGCGGTGGCAGTCTGAGTGGAAGTCCAAGAGAAATCAGCACGTTAAGTAACATGGGAAAGTTCATTTTCTTATAACGAAAACACTTTCCAGATGGACGTTTGATTTCGAGCTGCCCGACATCTCTCCATATCCAATGCTTAATGTTCAAAAAGGCACTGCTTCAGACTTGCAAAACAGTGTACATAGGCAGTGGCCAACCACCAATCTTGTTGTTATTGGGCAAATGAAGGGAGGCTGAAGCAAGAAGACAACTACGCATCCCAACGCACAGGGACAGAAAGGTAGGGAACTAAATCTCACTGACTGCTCCCAGAGAAGAAGAGCATAAATTCCATGGTCCTCTGTTTCCTCTTCTGGCAAAGACATTCCCTGTAGAGCACCTTCTCGTGAAGGCCACCTAGCAAGAGTTTCAATCATGTGGAACCATTTGTTCAAATGCTATATTCAACTTTATTCAATCAAATAATACATTTATACTTTTATGAGCTTGACATGTGTGTTGAATACCAGCACCATGAAGTCCCAAGATTGCTTTATAAATATTTCTCAGTCGTACTGTCTTTTGTTTGGTTTGATCCTCTTCCTATTTATCTTTGTGACAGGAGAAAGATCTTAAGATGATATAACTATGTAATATCTGTGATCACATAAAGCAAGTGCATGGCTGAACTTTTGGCCATCAATAGATATGAGAATATCATGTCTCGGAGACCTTTCAACTATATCTTTATAATCAGCCATCTTCAAGATTGATGACATTCTCACCGCAACTAAATCACCCATACTGCAATCCTATTTCTTTTATTCAGACATGCTGCTCCAAATATTTAACGCACTCCACAATTTTCTTGAAATTTGTATACTGCATCAATCTCTGTCTGCAACTTATTCTCTTTATACAAGCTAATACAATGGTTCCTAGATATCAATTACAGCTCTGTTCTACATCCAGCAAACTCTGTCAAAACTTATTTTTTTTCTTTTCATGAATTCCAACAAGCATACCATCTCACTCAGCTTCTTATGTTTATTATTTTTTTTCCCTGACAGCTCCTTTGCAAAACATTCCTAACACTTGAGCATCTAACACACATTAACTAGAATTTGAAAATTATGATCCTAATCCTCTATGGAAAAATTTTATCTGATATAAAGCAAAGTTTTCCCTGATTTACATTACTATTGTTTCAAAAGGAAAACCGTACTGTATTGTTTAACCTAACTTCATGTTAATGTACTGGCGATGAATTTAAATATCACAGACTTGATCAAAATAAGAAACGATCAGGCGATGGGCAAAAGACCAACAGGTCACCGGATGGATAAATTGAGAATAAAGAATCTCTGACTTATTTACAACTAAGAAACCCTAAAGTATGCGAACAATACGTCAGGACCTCGTTGTACCAGGAAGGGGAGAAAAAATCAACCTGATCTAACCAATTAGCCACGAGTTTGAAAGGCAGGGAAGTGCCTAGAAGAGTATTTTGTGATTTTTAAGAAAGTTTTACACAACTTTCCCTTTCCTGGATACAGTAAGATCAGGAAATGAATGAATACATAGATATACTAAACAAATAGATTCGGTATAAAAAGGCGAGTTTCTTGCAATTCTTGATAAAATTTATCGTCGTCAAATCTTGCTTACCTTTCCTTTTCACGTTCATGATGTGCAAAGAAGCATAAATCACCCAATGTAAATGAATAAATGAGCAAATAAACAAGATTCATGGATGCAATCAAGAAGAAAACATCATTCAAACCAAAAAAGAGGAAAAGGAACGAAAAGAAAGATCAAATCAAGTTGTTATTTCTTGCTTCAGTGAGAAATTCCAACCCCAGATTTAAATAGGAAGTAGGAACGAGGACAGAAATAACTCGGAGATCGAAGGAGCGGAAAGCGATGAGGCGTACCTCGGAAGAAAAAGCTCCGACGTCTCGGTAGCCGGCATTGACGAGATGGACGGTGCCCTTGCCGAGATCCATGGGAGGCTTCTCGGCCGACATGGGCCGAGAAACCCTACCCCGGCTCACAGTGGGAAAGCTTACAACGAACATGATGACAAAAAGAAAGAAACAGAGGACTATGACGGTGCTCCGGAGGTCGGAGACGTATGGATAAAAGGGAGGGAAGGAGAAGGGAGGGGGCTTGCGTGGCGGAGGGGAAGGGGAATTTGAAGTTGATGGGAAATTGACGACTTGGGTCGTGGGATAACGGATTGGGTCGTTTTATATTCAGAGCTAGTTGGTTCAGCCCCTTTGCTCCGGAATTTAACCTAAAGTCGTCACATATAAAACCGACTTCAAATAACATGGAGATGCGTCGCCGATTTGCCAGCTTTACATGCATGTCTTAAAATAAACTGCTGACGTCCACACGACATCGGCAAGAACTACACCAACCTAATATAAAGTAGTTATAGCTCGCCATTCTCCCGGTCCAATAGAGATTAGCCAACAATATCTTTGATTTCCACCCTGATTTCAGGTAATTTGACACGATGCCATGCTTGTTGCTATTGACCTGAAAACGTATGTGCGCGTCAATGGTGCATGTGCAAAAAGCTGCATCATTGAGAATAAAAGACGTTGCACTTGAATAAATTGAATGCTTAATTTTAATTTATAAATTTTTTTTGATCAGATTCCTAATTTATAAATTAACATACCCACTCCACTTCAGTTAATCTCTTAAAGTGCTTTTAGTCCGCAATTAGAATTGAAATTGAAATCGAAAATTCAAATCAGCGGATTAGAATGAAAATTGAGTGGTCATATTCCCCAACTTATTTGATCTGTGATCGAAATTGAAATCAGACTGAAAATTTAAATCACAAAAAATAATAGAAATTAAAATATTCTCAAAATTTTTTTAAATTAGAATAAAAATAAATTTTTTTTCAACCAAATAGTTGGAACAAAAGTCACTCATTTTCATTGTCATTCCAAAATTTAAATTCCTCCATGCAAACTTATTTGATAGTCATACTATTGATGAGCTTATTAATATAAGCCTTTTAGATAGTGATGCTGGATTTGTGATTTGCAATAATTGAAAAAGAATCATGGCGGCCGGGTCATGGCAAATTGGAATAGTTTGCCTCATGCGGTTAATGTTATTCAACTAACAACAGCTTGGGTTGAAAGAGAGTTGGTGATGATGATATTTTTGAAAGAAAACCAGCAATATGATTTTGCCATTCCAATCCAACTCAATTTGAACTTGGATAAGAAACAGTTGTACTCAACCTAAGCCACCCAAGTCAATTTTTCCATGAATTTTGAATTTTAAAGTTAGATTTTAGGCATGTGTAACTGGGTTGAATTGGATTCTTATTTCATATTCCACTGATCCAGCTAGGGGAAAGTCGGTGCCTGGCTTGACCTATCCAAGTTGATCAACAAATTAATAAGTGCATGCATAATAATGTCAAATTGGTATTCATTTCAATATGTGTTAATAGAGATGGAATCAAATCGAATACGAATCGGATACCAATATATTTATATTAATATTTAGTCAGGTGTAAAAATTTATATCTATATTTATTTTAAATAAATATGGATACAAATTAGATACTAAAAATATGATTATAAATTTAGATATAAGTCGTATAATAAAACTTTATAACCACAACATCAAAGAAATTACTAAGTGAAAAATTAATCAAGTTAATACTATATTAATATGGTCATTTATTTTTCTTAAAAATTCATGATTACTATATAAAATTAAATAGGATGATATATAGACTCAAATATTCGAATATAGATTAGAGAATTATCTATCTATATTCATATTCATTTTTTTTTTTATAAATAGGATATGGATACAGATATTAATTAGATATTCAAATTCAGAATTGAAATCAGATCGGATGCCAACATATCTATATCCATATTTATTTTATCCGATGAATATACATACAAATATGGATATTTTTCAGATGCAAAAATTTATATCCATATTTATTTTATTTAGATTCGGATATAATTCAGATATTGAAAGTATAGATATAATTATGGATATAAGTTGGATAATAAAATTTTATGAATAAAGATCAAAGATATTACTAAATAGATGATAAGCAAGTTAATGGTATGTTTATATAGTTGCATATTTTTTTAAAAAATTAATAAGTACTATATAAAATTATAGATATATTTGGATATTTGAATACAGATCGGATAAGTGTCTATCCATATTCATGGATATGAATACGGATATAAATATTAGTCGGATCCTCAAATTTCTGTCCATATTCGAATTGATTCAAGTATGAAAATAGATCCAGATGGATATTATCCATATCATGTTCATTCCTACTCAAAATTTTTATCCATATTGAGATAGATTTAAATAAAAACAAGGATTTATATAGATATTATCTGATTCACTTTCATCCTTATATGCTAAGCCTCTATTTGTGGCATGTCCATTCCAAAAAAAAAAAAAAGAAGGTGATCTTCCAACTACGGCCTTGGTTTATGACTATTCAAATGAAAATTCCCAATTACTACAACCCTATGTGAGTCATACAAGATCTCCATTATTTCTCCATTTTCTATTTTTCTAAACTTTGAATTTCCTAAAACAATTACTTATTTGAATGACAAAAATCATCCTACGTTCTGATTTTTGAAGTGATAAAGGATCTTGAATTAAGGAACATAGAACTTTGACTATATTGCTAACTTGGACTGATGATTTGAAGGCATAAGCTTGTGATGTATTCAGGCTAAGAATTTGCTGCATAGGATTTTACCTAACAGTGGACTCAGACTCCACTCTGGTGACATGATTCAGAAAAGAACAATGTGTCCTCTTGATTTCACCAAGTCTAAGGTTGATAATTGTGAGTATCAGGCAAAATCTTTTCTTAGCAAGCTCAGATTTCACAGAAGTAAGAACACTCTCAGGCTATAAGCAAGTTGTGCTCCAAGTTCAAGGATACTACTCGACAACTCAAAAGAAAGAGCTCAAGAGTATTGGTCGACCTCGCCTCCTATTTAAAAAGAAGTGCATTCTCGATTCCATTCAACATGGTAACTTGGAATGGAGTTTCCAATGCTGGAACAAGAAAGCTAGAATTCTCACTCTTTGCTAAAAAATTTTGTCGTCCAAAGTTTATAGATAGCAGAATAATTAGGCTTTGAATTAGGTACTTAGGGCCGGATATGTGTAAGCCCATGGGCCTGGTATTAACTTGTTCTGAGCTGGTCTTTCAGACCAGGCCAAGTCAATACTATTTGTTAGCTAATGATGGCCTATTTAACTCTTAAGTTTTGAGCTATTTGTTAGCCCACCCACTGCCTAACACTGCTCACCACTGGACCGGGCCTATGATGGCCCAGCAATGAACGTGCCATGATCAGTGCAAACAATAGCCCATGGAAAAAGTAGAACCGTATTGACTACCATTTGACATAGTCCAAACTAAGTCCTAAATGTGTGCCTGATGAGGTTGTTTGGTCCAGGCCAGACCTAGTGCTGATCCATCTTGTTGCACCAAGGATTTCGGAGGACCAAGGCTTCTTCACACATGAGATAAAAAGTGGACCTTGCAATGGAGGTGGCCTAGAAATTGCGAAGTTTTTTCTTGTTTTCTCTGAGACTAATGCTCTGTTACAATGTTCCAAGGTCTATCTAGCCGATGTCATTAGCAATGGTGCTAAGGTTTTGAAAAGATTAGTTGCAATCACTTCTTTTGGCCATTTGAGGGCTGTGATGCACAGATAAACATTGAGAGCATTTGTTTACCATTTTTGGTACAAGTAAGTCACCTCCAATGCTCTATATATAGCATTATTATTTTAGCCTCATATAGTAAAGGCTGTCAATGAATCAGGCTAGCCCAAGTAGCCCAATGATGAGTCCAATGATGAGGCCTCCTGATCTTAGCTTGGCACAACCTAGTAAAATCCCTATACTCAGTTCTAGCTCCGACTAGGCATTGCTCGAGTTCGAGCTCTCAACCCTGAGCTAAACTTGAACTCAGGGATCAAACTTGCGCCGCAGTTGATATCCTAATTATGTGTGTGTATCGATAAAATATGATTTATACTCATGGAGATAACATAGCGATGTATTGTAGGAGAGAGAGACCTATAGAGAGAGAGAGAGAGAGAGAGCAAGGTAAGTCATTCCATGGCCATGACAGCCACTTTAACATCGCCCAAAGCAAGGAATCAAAACTTTTACCATGACGAGATAAATGTAAATCCTCTATAGAGCCTGTAAGAATCGACAGAGAGAGTGAGAGAGAGAGAGATGGACAAATGGGAGACCAATGGTCAAAATGATGTACAATGATAGGGATCTGAACAGCAGAGGGCTGCCTCCCTTTCTCCTGCAAACAAGAGGCCAGAAGCAGTGGGGGCCCAACAAGGTGTGTCCTGTTACTTTCACTAGAATTATTGGGCTTGATCCAAAAGAAAGCAGATCAGATATCTTTTGTTTTCTTTTCCCTTTCCTTTCTCTTCCCACTTTCCAAACCCAATATCCTGTCCTTATCTCTCTCACGCACACTCATTCCACAAAACCATCCAACACTGTTGTATGCGTAATGGGAGACACTATGCAACAAAACAGCATCGATAGCTCAATAATAGAATGGCTCCTTTTCCTTGCTATTGCCCCCTTTGTGGTCAAAAGAATTGGAAAAGGGAGTGAATTGGGATCAAATTAGTCCCAAAGGAAGGGAGGAGAGAGAGAGAGGTGGGAGAATGTGGTTCCATGTGAAAGCTGACATGGGGAGGGAAAGGGATGGATGAGACCCCAAGTCAGACTTGGTGCAGATTCCTCAGGTTCAGTGAAAGATGGAGCAGTAACGCAACAATCATTTGGAGCTTTGGGACATTTCTTATATTTATGAGTAGTGGTTTCCTTAGCAACTATGTGATGACCACAATGAAGGTGGATCTAAAGAAGGTTAGGATCAAATTCAAGATGGTGTTTGTCTCAAGGATGCAACCATATTTATGTTGGTAGGGAAGGCCATCAGCCAGCAGCCTGGTTAGCCAACAAAGCAAATTTTTTTATAAAAAAAATAAAAAAAAATCAGATCTCGACTAGTTGTGGAGCTTGACATCAAATGTTAGGAGGACAAAGTAATAATTTATTAATAATTTTTAAATAAAATATTTTATGAAAAATAATAAAATAAAGATATATATCTAAAAATTAATATTACAAAATATTAATAAATATTTAATTTTATATATAAATAAAGATAAGTAAAAAATATTATTTTATGCTATCTGCAAAATGATTTTGATTGTATAAAAATCTCAATAATCATTTCCATATTAAAGATTGAAGAATAAATAAAGGGTTAAAGAATAAATAAAAAATTATTCTTTCTTTAAAAAATTTATTATTTTTAATAAAAAATTTATATATAAATTAATTATATGATTTTTTTAAAATTGATAGACTCGTAATGTGTGTAAGATTAAAATATTGAAGGAGCCACCATATATATAAATATATAGGTAATAAGTATTTTAAAATTTTTTGGGGGGGCAGTGGCCCCTTTGGTCCCTCTTACACTCCGCCACTGATCTCGACATGAACTTTTGTAATAATTTTGTAGCAACAGTTCGATTAAATTGTGGGATCTATTTTGTAAGATTTTTAGTGAGACAGTCTCATTTATTCAATTTGTCTTAATGAAAATATTTCAATTTTTTAAGGCACCTATCTTGCCTGTCACGAGTGAAGCCCATGGGAAACCATTCCGGTAGTTTTGTAATCACCTAATCTTTTACCTAGCACACCAGAAGATATTCGTTGTAACAGTGATATCACATCAAATTTATAACAACCCAATCACAAGTCAGGAATCGATGCGATAGTGTGGAGTATCATCATGGAAATCGATGAAATACATAGCGATTGATGAAATACAAGCATTTTTATTGACTTATTATAAATTTGACGTGATATCACCGTTGCAATGAAGTTTTTTTCTTAGCACACTATGTACTATAATTAGAAAGAGAAATAAGAAAGTTTATGTCCCAAGCTCAGTATATTTATCAAGTTAAATAATCAGTGCAACACTATTTCTATTAGACAGGAAAGTTGAAACCATACGTGCTTCCATATATCCAATAAAATACATAAAATAATGAAAATTGATGAGGTAGCTAGGCAATATATGGTGAACAAATGCCATATATGCAACTCAGTGTAAGTTGCATAACTTGTTGTTTTCTTTTGCCAATGCTTGTATTTTTACGAGGACCATATATTTTTACCACCTTACCTGTCCCACAACCTCCTACCCAAACAACCAAATAATAATAATAATAATAATAATAATAATAATAATAATAAAGAAAGGAAGAAAGAAAAGAAGTTTCATAAAAAATTTAGAATGATGGTCCAAGTTCAATGTAAGTGCAAGTTTTTTCATATCCTTTTTCATTAAATACAGTAGATGCAAAAGACAATATGTACTTAAAACCACACATCTATCACATGGCCAAATTTTTTATTTTCTTTCATGCGTTGGATGGCCAATTTTTTCTTTTTTTCATATGCTATATAACAAGGCTAGATGGTCCATAAGCAAGTTGGAATAACTTGCATTTTGTCCATTTTGATTCGACCTTTTTTTTTTTTTCCCTCTCTCTCCAAGAGGTGTGATCTTGTATGTTGTAACTAAGATGATACCGACCTAGAACCAAAATAGGAAGTCATTTTAGGAAAATAGTTAGAAGATGGTTATGTAAAAGCAAACAGAACAAAATAGATTATTTCTAAAATATTATATATGAGTAATAAAAATTTCTAAAACATGATAGGTAGCTAAGAAAAAAGAATGGCGCTAAATCCATGCCCTTTCATTGTATATATAGACCCCACTGTGAACAATGTGGGCCCAAAATAAAATAGAGGGGAATTTTAGGTAACATACAGATTAGATGTATGATCATGCTCATGTTGATGTAGCATCCATGCAACTGTAAAATAAAAATTAAAACTTCCATTTTTTTCACCCAAAAAAAAAAAATCTTTCATCAAAGGTATTGTTGTGGGATACCGACCGACCGACCGATCGGCTGGCCGACTGACTGACCGTATCCGACTGGCCGACTGACCGTCTCCGACTGGCCAACCGACCGATTGACGGTCGGAGCGCCCCGACTGAAAGCCGGGAGTGCCCGACTAACGGACGCTACTGACGGCTTCAATGGCCCATCGCCGACTGGAGGTATGTCGGTCGTATCCATCCCGACCGACCAAACCCAGAGGCCGATTCCCATGAAACTCGCCGACTGACGGAGGAACCCGACGCCACTCTGCTGGCCACCGACCAAGGGTCGGCCGACTCCTCCCATCGCCGTACAGCCGCCAGACCTTGTCAGCTCTGACACGGACATGCGGCACAGTTACCCAGAGACATTGTCCCGCCGAGAGCGAGGTCAACCCTGGTGATTAGACGGCCACACGGCGACATGACATTTTCACGGCGACTCTGACAGTCTACAGTGAGTTGACAGTTCCTCACTTGTCTGCGCCATTAATGACGGCGCCATGCCGTGCTCCACTATATATACCGGGGAAGGCAACAGTGCGAGGGATCGATCCGCCCGTCTCTCCCAAAAACTCAGGCTTGCTCCTCTCTCCCTCTCTCTCGGAGCTCTTTGTCTACATTTCACTGTTGCCCAGTCACCTCTCTGACTTGACCGTCGGAGGGTCCCCGCCGGAGCCGCCTCCGGTCAGTGCGGACTTCCTTTTGCAGGTGCACGCTCCCCGACGATCGGGCGACGAGGCGATTGGCCGCAACAGATTGGCGCGCCAGGTAGGGGGGTAATACAGCATGACTAAGACGAGAGCTCAACGATCGAGAGTCACTGGGTCGGCAAGGCGCACTTCCCGCCGGGAAGAAGCCTCCCCACCACCACCAGCGGCGGAGCCTAGCTCTCCGCGCCCTGCAGTGACCACGGAGGCCCAGATTGCGGCCATCGTACGGCAGATGACCGTACTGACCGACGCAGTCAAATGCCTCCAGCAGCAACCGGCGGCCCGACCTATGCCTTCCAGGAGCAGCCGCCGACGACCGCGCCGATCCCCGTCGCCTCCATGCGAGCGCTCCCAACAGCGCTCCCACGGAGAGGAGGAGGGACGACCACGGCGCGACGACCGACGGTCCCAGCGGCCCTCTCCCTCCCCGTTGGAACGGGCAAGGAAGGAGAAGCGGCCGCGCACACCGTCGGCCTCCCTTTCAGAATCTTCCGGAGGCTCCACCCCTGGGGTCTCCCAGCATCGACGAGCGGACGACTACGAGCGACGGTTCGAGGAAATCGACCGCCGGCTCGCCCAACTGCAGATGGACGGCCAGAAATCTTCGAACGACGTCGACTTCCAGACCGCCCAACCTCTCTCCCGACTGGTCCTCGACGAGCCGATTCCCAGTCGGTTCAAAATGCCGAACGTGGAGCCATACGACGGCTCCACCGACCCAGTCGACCACCTCGAGAGCTATAAAGCTCTCATGACGATTCAAGGGGCAACCGACGCTCTTTTTTGCATCGGCTTCCCCGCCACGCTCCGCAAGGCTGCCAGGGCCTGGTACTCCGGTCTCCGATCGGGAAGTATCCATTCCTTCGGGCAGCTCGAGCACTCGTTCGTGGCCCATTTCAGCACCAGCCGAAAGCCGCCGCGAACGTCGGACAGCCTTTTCTCCCTCAAGCAGGGGGAAAACGAGATGCTCCAAAACTTCGTGGCGCGATTCAACGCGGCCACGCTCGAAGTCCGGGACCTCAACGAAGACATGGTTGTTTCGGCCATGAAGCGGGGCCTGAGGTCGTCCCGATTTACTTATTCTCTGGACAAGACCCTCCCCCGAACGTATGCCGAGCTACTGGAGTGCGCATACAAGTATGTGCGCGCGGACGAAGGAGCGTCCGACCGACGCTTGGCCGAGCCCAGGGGTCCGAAGGAGAAGCGGAGAAGAAGTCGGGAGCCCGTCGGACCAAGTAGGCCCCCGACCGATAGTCGGCTTTCTCCACCCCGACGGATCCAAAAGCCACCTCGGCAGCAGACTCCGAGGCCGGTGCGTCCCAGGTATGACTCTTACACTCCTCTCTCCGCCCCTCGTGCACAGATCCTGATGGAGATCGAGGAAGAGGAATACCTGCGACGGCCTCCGCCTCTGAAGGCAAAGGGCCTCGACCGTCGGAAGTACTGCCGGTTCCATCGTAGCCACGGCTACGACACCGAGCGGTGCATCCAGTTGAAGGACGAGATCGAAAATCTCATCCGCCGGGGGTACCTCGGCAAATTCCAGAAGGATCCGCCGACCCAACCGATTGCCGATCGATGCCCCCAGCCGACTGAAGAGGCACCGACTAACCAACCGACGGCTGGGGTCATCAGCATGATCTCCAAGCGGTTGAGCCCGACGACGTCCGCAGGTGGGGAGCCGACGAAAAGGCCACGCCCGGACGACGTGATCACCTTCACAGAAGACGACGTTCGGGGCATCCAGACTCCCCACGACGACGCTGTTGTTGTATCGGCGATAATAGCCAATTATGATGTAAAGCAAATTTTTGTTGATAATGGAAGTTCGACAAATGTTTTGTTTTACTCGACCTTCTCCCGAATGCGACTGTCAACTGACCGACTCAAGAGGGTCTCCATGCCATTGATCGGCTTTGCCGGAGATGCCATCACGGCAGAAGGAGAAATCACTCTGCCCGTGACGGTCGGTACCGAACCACGGCAAAGCACGGTCTTCCTCACTTTCGCGGTCGTCCAAGTTCCTTCGGCTTACAACGCCATACTTGGATGATCCGGACTGAACGCCCTCAAGGCGATCGTTTCGACGTACCATCTCCTTGTTCGATTCCCGACCAAAAACGGAGTCGGAGAGATGCGCGGAGATCAACAGCTCACCCGACGATGCTTCCAAATCTCCGCCCAAAGCGACGGGATGAAGGATCCTCTGACAATCGACAAACTGGACCAAAGGGAGGAGGAAGAACGGGGTTCGCCCGCTGAGCAGCTCGAGGCAATCCCGATTGGAGAAAATCCCGACAGAAAAGTTTGGGTCGGGTCTCAATTGCCCGACGCCGAACGTCACCGACTGGCGGAGCTGCTGACGGCCAATACCGACATATTCGCTTGGTCGGCAGCAGATATGTCGGGCATCCCTCTAGAAACAATTACTCACCGACTCAACATCGACCCGACGATGAAGCCGGTGAGGCAGAAGAAAAGGTCCTTCGCCCCAGAGAGGCAGAGGGCCATCGACGAAGAAGTGGACAAGCTGCTCGAAGCAGGCTTCATTCGAGAATCCACGTATCCCGATTGGCTCGCCAATGTTGTCATGGTCAAGAAAGCCAACGAAAAGTGGAGGATCTGCATCGACTATACCGACCTCAACCGAGCCTGCCCGAAGGATAGCTTTCCACTTCCGAAGATCGACCAACTGGTGGATGCGACGTCCGGATTTCGACTGCTCAGCTTCATGGACGCCTTCGTCGGGTACAACCAGATCTGGATGGTGCCTGAAGACGAGGAGCATACCGCGTTCGTAACTCCCAAGGGCCTCTACTGTTATCGGGTGATGCCCTTCGGATTGAAGAATGCCGGCGCCACCTACCAGCGAGTCATCAATAAGGTCTTCAAAGACCAGATCGGGCGTAACATGGAAGTGTACGTGGACGACATGCTGGTAAAGAGCACGCAGATCCCGGACCATGTTCAGGATCTCGAGGAGACCTTCTGCACCCTTCGACGACACCGAATGAAGCTCAACCCGACCAAATGTGCTTTCGGGATGACCTCAGGGAAGTTCCTCGGATTCCTCATTTCTCAGAGAGGGATCGAGGCAAACTCTGAGAAGATAAAGGCAATCCTCGACATGCGTCATCCGAACACCAAGAAGGAGGTCCAACAGCTGAACGGAAGAATCGTTGCTCTTAGCCGATTCATTTCTCGGTCGGCTGAAAGGTGCCTCCCGTTCTTCAAGATTCTGCGTCAGGCGAACGGCTTCTCTTGGTCGGATGAGTGCGAACAGGCCTTCGAAGACCTGAAAAGATACTTGGCTTCCCCGCCGCTGCTCGTAAAGCCGCAAGTCGGGGAGACCTTGTATCTCTACTTGGCCACATCTTCCGAGGTGATCAGTTCGGTGCTTGTTCGGAAAAACGAGTGCCGAACTCATCAGCCCATCTACTACACCAGCAAAGTGCTCCACGGCGCCGAAGCCAGATACTCGGAGACGGAAAAGATGATTTTTGCCCTGACCGTCTCCGCGCAACGGCTTCGACCGTACTTCCAGGCCCACGCCATCGTGGTACTCACCAACCAGCCCCTGAGGGCAGTACTGCGCCGGCCCGACACATCTGGACGACTCGCTAAGTGGGCAATGAAGCTTAGCGAGTTCGACATTCAATACCGACCAAGGCCTGCCATGAAGGCCCAGGTCTTGGCCGACTTCATCGCCGAATGCCCGACGACCGACCAAGGGTCGGGAGCTGAAGACCCGGGACGAGATACGGTCTCTGAGCCAGACCCGATCTCCACCTGGGTACTCCACATCGACGGAGCCTCGAACGCTCAGGGAAGCGGGGCCGGGCTCCTGCTCACGAATTCGGATGGGATAGTCACCGAATACGCCCTCCGGTTCGATTTCAAGGCCTCCAACAATCAAGCCGAATACGAGGCACTCCTCGCGGGCTTGAGGATGGCGAAGGAGCTGGGCATCGACAGCCTCCGGGCATTCTCCGACTCTCAGCTGATCGTGGGGCAGGTCAAGGGCGACTTCGAGGTGCGAGATCCGACCATGGTCAAGTATCTTCAGAAAGTGAAGGGCCTCGTAGCACGCCTCGAGTATTTCGAGATCTCCCACATCCCCAGATCGGAGAATGCCCGCGCCGATGCTCTCTCCAGGTTGGCAATGTCGGCCTATGACTCTTTGGGTCGGACGTTCGTCGAAAATCTCCAGCAGCCGAGCATCGATCGGGTCGAAGAAGTACAGCAGCTAACGTCCGAACCAAGTTGGATGGACCCGATCGTCCAGTACCTGACCGACGGGGTCAGTCCCGAAGATCCCGCAGAGGCCAAGCGACTCCGATGGTCGGCGTCGCAGTATGTGATCATGGACGGCCGACTTTACAAGAGGTCATTCTCCCTCCCTCTGCTCAGGTGCTTGGGGCCGACCGACGCCGACTACGCTCTCCGGGAGGTTCACGAAGGAATTTGCGGGAACCACTTGGGGGGCAAGTCCTTAGCCTTCAAGGTCTTGCGACAAGGCTACTACTGGCCGACCATGAAGAAGGATGCGGCAGAGTTGGTCCGAAGGTGCGAGCCATGCCAGAAGTATGCCAATATTCAGCACCAACCGGCCAGCCAAATCGCTCCCATTGTCGCTCCGTGGCCCTTCGCTCAGTGGGGAGTCGATATCCTCGGCCCATTCCCACCGGCGTCGGGCCAGAGAAAGTTTATCGTTGTCGCCATCGACTATTTCACGAAGTGGGTCGAGGCCGAACCCTTGGCGCAGATCACCGAGCGGAAGATGGAGGACTTCATCCAAAGGTCCATCATCTTCAGGTTTGGGTTGCCGCACACCATCATCACCGACAACGGACGGCAATTCGACAACCAAGACTTCAAGGACTTCTGCGCCAGGTTCCACATCCGTCATCGACTAACTTCAGTCGGGCACCCGCAGTCCAACGGTGAGGTTGAGGTGACTAACCGAACCTTGCTCCATGGACTCAAGACCCGACTGAACGAAGCCAAAGGTCTCTGGGTCGACGAGCTGGGCTCCGTTCTGTGGGCTTACCGAACGACCCCCCGCGTTCCAACCGGGGAGTCGCCGTTCAGTTTGGCCTACGGGACAGAAGCTGTGATCCCGCTTGAGATCGGCCTGCCATCTTCAAGGGTCGAACAGTACCGGGAGCCGGACAACTCCGAGAGTCGGAGGGCCGACCTGGACCTCCTCCCCGAACTGCGAGATGAGGCTCAAATCCGAATGGCTTCGTACCGACAGAGGGTCGCCCGGTACTACAACGCCAAGGTCAGACCAAAGCTCTTCAGGCCTGGCGACCTAGTCTTGAGGAAGGCAGAAGTGTCGAAGCCCTTGGACCAAGGGAAGCTGGCTCCCAACTGGGAAGGACCCTACAAGGTTGCTGACACCTTCGGGCCGAGAGCCTATCGGCTGGAGACCCTTGAGGGGAAACCCATTCCCCGGACTTAGAACGCCGACAACTTGAAGCTGTATCACCAGTAAATTCTGTAATTCAAGAGTTGGAATACAAGTCCAGTTTGAAATCTCGGAGTCTTAACTCTTCGACTAATGATCGCTGCTCACCAAGGTCGAGCACCGACGCGGCGATGTGGACTTAGTGCATCTTTGACACCAACATCCTTATCGCCGACGTTGTGCCGGACCCTCACAAGGGCCGATTTATTTGCACTTGATGGGAGTTGGCACTCCTTCGACGACTCATCGGCCTCCTGCGGGGACCGACTCATCTACAATGACGGGAGCCGGCGCTCCTTCGACGATACGTCGGACCCTCGCAAGGGCCGACGAGCACTTATGAACGGGAGACCATACTCCTTCTACGGTTGAATTTTCGGGCAGAGCCGTCGGCCGACAGACCGATCGGGCCTCGACCAAAGAAAGGCTAAAAGCCCACGCGACCATCATCGCGATTCCCGAACAGGCTACGGCCGATCGAGGGATATTCGATTTACCACCGTCTATCGCACGACGCGACCTTAGTCGCATCCACGACTTGCCGACCGATCAACGGCCGGCCGAACGACATTCGGCTTACCACCGTATGTCGGAAGGGACAGAACCCGACACAAGAGCATGGGGACCCGACTAACCATCGTTTCCCCGACACTCCACCGGACGACATTGGACGAAGGCATCTATGAAAGCCCGACTTGCCATCGGGTCACTACTTAACCGACGTGCCCGACCAAGGACTTCGACTATTGGAAGCCGACTTGAAGTCGGAACGCACTCTGCTTTTGGGGATTCCCAAGTTGCTGAAGTCCTACCGACTTACGTGGGTTAGTGACTTAACTAAGTTAGCGACTCACGTTCGACATTGCAGACATGTTTGGCATTACAAACAAGGGGAGAGGGCAAAAGGAGAATTCATTCAAGACTTAAAGAAATTTCTTTCATAAACAAAGGAAAGTCTACAAGGTAAAGGCCGAAGCCCGATTACAATTCAAAGCAAAATAGAAGACAAAATAAAACCGACTAATCATCGGAGTCGACGTCCTCCACTGGACGACGATGCAAGTTGGTCGGCAGATCTGCTCCGACTTCAGCCGTTGGGGCCGACTGATCTTCGACAAACGGCTCTGCGACGTCTTCGGCTTCCGCCCTGGTGGAGAGACCATCCGACGCTGGTCCGGCCGTCTCCTCCGCAGCTGGGGCCTCCGACCCTGGCAGAACCACACTGCTGAGATCGAGTTCGGGGTACAAGCTCCGAACGGCTTCCCGGGCATCCTCGTACCCGACTTGGTACGAAAGGTAGCCGCTCTCGAGGAGCTCTTCGCGGTACTCCTCCGAGTCCCGGAAGACCTCGATTGCCCGACCCAAAGCCTCCTTCGCCGACTCTGCTTCGGCTTTGACAACGTCTGCGTCGGCCTGAGCGGCGGCGCGGCTTTCTTCAGCCTTGGCGAGGTTCCCGAGACTCGCCCGGAGTTGCTCACGCTCGCCCTCCAACTCTTTGCCGACACTGTCTCGCTCGTGTCGGAGCCGACGGTTGGTCCGGGACTTCTTGGCCGCGTCATCCTTCGCCGACTTAAGCTCCGACTCCAACGATGCCTTGGCCTCCTTGAGTCGGGAGTTCTCCTCCGAGAGTCGGGAGACCTCCCTCTCGAGTCGGTTCTCCCGGTCGACCGACTGCTGAAATTGGTCGACAAGGATGGTCTTCTCGGCTTCGAGCCCCGCGACCTTATCTCTCCAGGCCACGCGCATGTCCCCAAATTTCCGATATCCGACCTCTAGCTCGGATATGTTGAAGACCAGCTGCACAAAAAGAGCCGACTGTTAGTAAGCCGAACTTACGAGGCTGCAATTAAAAACAGAGGGAAGGAGAGTTTACCCAAATCAGCATCGGATAGAAGGACGACAGCATGTCGGAGACACGCTGGTTCTTCATTGCTTCGATGTCGGCGGGAAGAAGGAGTGCTTGACACAGTCTCCTGGCCAAGTCATGGTTGGCCAGTCCCGACGCACCCTCTGGAAGTGGGAAGTCGGCCGACCCGCCCGCCGACCGACCTTCGTCACCCGACACCATTGGGGCCTTACCTCGGCTAGCCGTCCAGGCCCTGACATCGGAGATCGACGGCAAGCTCGAACCCGACCGAGTCTCGGCCGATGGCGCGCTGGTGGCATGCATCGGGCGCTCCAGTTCGCGGACCTCCTCCCGAACCTCCGGAGGCTGCTGGACGGTCGGCGTGCCCCCTGCGGAATCGGCCGCTCGTCGGTCGGGCGAAGCGGCTCCACCGACTGACGGTCCCTCGGACGGGACGTCTGCAAGCACTGTCGGTGCCGACAGTGCGATCACCGGCTCCGCCTCCGACCCGGCTGGTTCGCTCGGTGGAACCACGCGGGGCCTCTTGGGAGGCAGCGACGGCCCGGCACCTGCCGCCGGCCTCTTCCTCACGGCATGCTGACGTTTGTCAGCTGTCGATAGTCGCGTCCTCGGCGGCATATCTGAAAAAGACGACTAAAGGTCAGAGTTAAAGAAGAAGGCAGAAAAGAAAATGAAGATGTCGGGAGAATGCAAACCGACCTAAACGGGGGACCGGGTTAAGGCCGACGTCGTACAAGGCCTGCTCGGTGACGAGCTCGCTCTGCTTCGGCACCGAGATGTCCTTTAGCCGATGGAAGTCCTCCCGATCGTCGGCCTCCACTCGACTGTTCTCATTCGGATCGGTTCGGGGATTCCCCCAACGGACGGAAAACCCCCATGGAGCCGAAGACGACGCAAAGAAAAACTGATTCTTCCATCCGTGAATGGATGTCGGAAGACCAGTAATAAAAGAGAGCCCTTTCCGAGGAATGAAGTACCACCACCCTCGGGCTTAAGGGTGGGGTCAGAGGACAAAGAAAACTCGGAAGAGAGAGATCCGAGGTTCGGTCGGCAAAAGCCGACACAGGAGGGCAAAGCTGACTATTAGCCGAATCGAGTTCGGCGCAAGTTATGCCGGGCATAGCCCGTAATAGTCCAGAACGTTCCGGACGAACTCCGGAACCGGGAATCTAAGGCCGGCCCGGAGATCCTCCAGATAGAACGCCACCTGACCCTCGGGCGGGCTATTGACCTGACCATCGGCGCCAGGGGCGAACAGCCGAAACTGCTCCGGGATGCAGTACTGCTCCCGAAGCCGATCGACGTTCGGCCCCGAAAGTGAAGAAGCCTCCACCTCCGGGGACGACCGAGTGTCTTCGGTCGGTTCACCCGACTGACTACCTCGTGGGGACGTCCTGGCCATGAGTTCAAGGAAATGGCCAGGAAAAAGAAGAAGAAGGTGGGGAAGACAATGGGGGCCCTTGGAAGGAAGAAATCGCAAATGGGGAGCAGAGCGGAGAAGTACCTGGAGCGGAGGCTCAAGCGGCAGAGTCTCGACTGTAAAAATGAGAAGGGTAAAAAATCCTGTGGGGGGTAACTTTATATATATAGTGCCCCCCAACGGTCGAGATGAAGGCACGACCGACGAAGGCTCCCCAGATTTCGCCGCGTGGCACCATCAGGGCCGTTCGTCGGTCCGACGCTTCGACGCACCACCCTTCAGATCGCGCCACGTCACCTCCATCCGCTCCACCGAATGCGAACCAATGGCCACACGCCACGTGGCGCGACGGGACGCGACGTTTGGTGTTCCCGACGGGACGCGACGTTTGGTGTTCCCGAAGGGGCGGCGGGAATGACGGTTCCACTTCCCGATGGGACATGACACCTGGCGCCGGTTTTATCGCTGACACCAGCGGGACATCCGACGCGATGGAGCGTCCGGCGCCGACTTGACAACTGATGCTGATAGGACTAGACGTCTGACGCCGACTAGGCGACGGACGCCAGCAAGCCTCTCAACATTTATGAGGCGCCTGGCACCGTATTGGCCGGCGGTACGGTCGGATCCTCGCATACGACAAATCCACTCCTAGTCGCCATCTTACCGTCCGACTCAGGAGTGGAGGGGGGCAACTGTTGTGGGATACCGACCGACCGACCGATCGGCTGGCCGACTGACTGACCGTATCCGACTGGCCGACGGACCGTCTCCGACTGGCCGACCGACCGATTGACGGTCGGAGCACCCCGACTGAAAGCCGGGAGTGCCCGACTAACGGACGCTACTGACGGCTTTTCAATGGCCCATCGCCGACTGGAGGTATGTCGGGCGTATCCATCCCGACCGACTAAACCCAGAGGCCGATTCCCATGAAACTCGCCGACTGACGGAGGAACCCGACGCCACTCTGCTGGCCACCGACCAAGGGTCGGCCGACTCCTCCCATCGCCGTACAGCCGCCAGACCTTGTCAGCTCTGACACGGACATGCGGCACAGTTACCCAGAGGCATTGTCCCGCCGAGAGCGAGGTCAACCCTGGTGATTAGACGGCCACACGGCGACATGACATTTTCACGGCGACTCTGACAGTCTACAGTGAGTTGACAGTTCCTCACTTGTCTGCGCCATTAATGACGGCGCCATGCCGTGCTCCACTATATATACCGGGGAAGGCAACAGTGCGAGGGATCGATCCGCCCGTCTCTCCCAAAAACTCAGGCTTGCTCCTCTCTCCCTCTCTCTCGGAGCTCTTTGTCTACATTTCACTGTTGCCCAGTCACCTCTCTGACTTGACCGTCGGAGGGTCCCCGCCGGAGCCGCCTCCGGTCAGTGCGGACTTCCTTTTGCAGGTGCACGCTCCCCGGCGATCGGACGACGAGGCTATAAGTGAACTCCTTTATTTTTACTTTCCAATCTCATTTATTTTTACTTTCCAGTCTCCCTTGTCATATGCATCGCAACTAGCTATAACTTTCCACTCATCACCAAGGAGCTTGCACATACATGCAGGCCCCCATGGAAAGTCCCTTGTACTCCATTGTCGGCATTGGCAGAAACTTGAGTCACCTATCCACTCATTTAGTGTTGAAAACATCTAAATCATTTGCTAATGTCATTTACGAGTCCAAGATTGAGTCTGTCGATATGCTCGCTCAAGCAAGGACCAACTCATGCATGCCCTGAGGGCCATAGATCAGGTGAAATGGATCATGTTAAACACAGCTTGTGTGCAGTAGAACTTTGAAGTAGTCAATATTGGTTGCTACCGAAAGAATGATCTTTTTTTGCAAAGTCAATTATTCGACTCTAATTTTTTTCTTTCATACACCTGCATAAATCTCGAAGTGGCTATTGTGCGACCCAACAATTGACGTCACAACAGATGGTGAAGCATTCTTTCACGCAAAAGATACAAATTGAAACCAATGCATGCAAACCCGAAACCAATCTTCTACCTTTTTACACGTGCACATGCGTGCGTGTGCGTGTGTATGTGCATGTGAGATAGAGAGAGAGGCTTGGAATGTTGACGCCACTATCTACATCATCGGTTTAGATCCATTATGCCAATCCGCATCACTTGGACAGCCAAAATATCTGGGAGACTCTCATAGCATTCAGAACTACCGCAGGCGTTAGGACACCCAAAAATTTCTCTACTCTAGTAACTAGGTAAATGCCCATGTCCCCTTCAACGTACACAGGACAACCACACAGCTTTGACTGATCTCTGATTAAACTGTAGCAACGTAATAATCGGTCATTTTGGACCACCAAGTGATAGATGAGGTCCGCAACTATGAGACAGATTGAATTAAAACTTCACAATGTCCTGTCGTTGGCTACAGCATATTGGACCATTCTCCGCAACATGAGGCTTATGGGGAGATGGTCATTGTCAAGACCACACCCAAATAAGGTTCTTCTGACCATTTCATCATCCCCTGCATGATAGGGTTGTTGAGGTCTTCATGTCAGATAGGTCATATTCCTGTCATTTATGTGTGTTGATTCCAATACTTGTATGCATATGATTGGAAATAACTTGAAGATAATTTTGGGTGGTATGACCTAAAATCCATAGCTTAAAAGTAGTCTCAGACAAGGTAGTACATCCACGGGAGTTTGTTAAAGATGTTACTCTTGATGTGGCAATATGTATGTCTTTGCTATCACCTGAGCACATTGCTATTTTTGATGACTACTCTGACTACAGTGCATTATGTGTCGGCCTATTCTAGCTATATATATATATATATATATATATATATGAAACGTAAATTTGCTTGGATGATAAATTATATATATATATATATATATATATATATATATATATATATATATATATATATATATATATATATATAATTTTATTTATTTATTTGTTTTGAGAATTACTATTGTCGGAGAAGCCTAATCGAAATTAGGATATATATATATATATATAGAAGTCAAACTCAGATCATTGATAATGTCGTACAGGATGCAGTTAGCAGGTACCATGCTCATCGGGATTATGCCAAGCTTCGAAAGCAAAGAATTTGAAAAGTTGAATACGAAAGAACAACAAGAATGTGCGTTCTATGCAAAAAGAAAATTAAATCAGTGCATCATCTTTTGATGGATGGTACGTACATTCATGAAGATTTGGAAGCCAATTTTCTCGGAGTCTAACATCCCAACTTGTACTGCATCACTATTTTCACTTCGGACCTCTTCGAGAAATCAGTTTTTTTCCTAATTAAATAAAAAAAATTATTTATTTAAATAATTTTATTTTTAACTTATTTACGAGAATGATGCAAAATCGATAAAACGTCATTTTGAATGGCGTTTTATCATGACCACGTCACCCCCTATTTTTCACATAGATCACGTAAAAAAAAAATAAAAAAATATATAAAAAAATATGACGTTTTTAAAAACGCCATTAGGAATGGTGTTTTCTCCCCAAAAAAAGAAAAAAATGATAAAAAAAATAAAAAAATAAAAAAATTAAATTTATAAAAAATAAAAATTTTAATTTTGATAAAAATAAAAATTATCAATTAAAATTAGTATCTCAATTTCAAATTATCTTTTTAAAAAATATCTGAAAAAAATTAGTGTAAAAAAATTAAAAATACCATTAAAAAGAATTGAAAAGAAATAAAAATTATAATTTTAAAATTATTTAAAATTAATTTTAAAAAAAATATCTCAAAAAAGATCTTAAAAAATACCATAAAATAAAAAATACCATAAAATTAATTTTTTTAAAATATCATTAAAGAAGAAAAATGAGGAAAAATTGAGAAAAAAAATAAAAATTATAATTTTGAATGAATTTTAAAAAATAAAAATTCTAATTATAATTCAAATAAAAAAGATAATTTTAAATTATTTTGTCCATTTAAAATTAATTCTTTTAAAAAAATATCTAAAAAAACTTAAAAAATTTAAAAAATAAACAATATCATAAAAAAAGAAAAAATGAGAAAGAAATGAGAAAAAAATAAAAATAAAAATTTTAAATTTTAAAAAATTAAAATTTTAATTTTAATTCAAATAAAAATCATCATTTCAAATTAGTTTCTCCGTTTCAAATTAATTTGTTAAAAAAAATGTTCAAAAAAATAAAAAAATAAAAAAAATAAAAGTGCCATAAAGAAGTCAAAAATTTAAAAAAATAGAAAAAAATAAAAAAATTAAATTTAAATTTTTAAAAAAATAAAATTTTTAATTTTAATTAAAATAGAAGACATCATTTCAAATTACTTTTCTCATTTCAAATTAATTTTTTATAAAAATATTCTAAACAAATAAAAAAAATCTCAAAAAATTTTATAAAAATAGGAAAAAATGGTAAAAATGAGAAAAAAATAAAAATAATAATTTTAAGTTATAAAAAAATTAAAATTTAAATTTAAATTCAAGAAAAATAAAAGAAAAAAATGCCATACGAAAAGTGAAAAAAAAAGAAAAAAATGTGAAAAAAATTAAAATTATAAATTAAAATTTAAAAAAAATAAAATTTTAACTTTAATGAAAATAAAAATATCATTTGTAATTCTAATTTAAAAATAAAAATTATAAATTTTAATTATAATTCAAATAAAAAATGGTAAAAAAATAAAATTTGTAATTATTACTTAAAAAAAATATGTAACTTTGGCATTTTTCAAGCTTAAATTCCAAAAAAAAACAACCCCCCCTCTCTCCTTCTTCTCCCTCTTCTCCGACTATCTCCGGCATTTTCTCCTCTCCGACGGCACGACGGCGACCTCCTGACGGCGGTGAGCTCCCTCCTCTTTCTTTTCTCTTCCTCTCTCTCTTCCTCTCTCTCTCTCTCCCTCTTCTTCTCTCTCTCTCTCGCTTTTTCCTTGGCCGTCGGTGACGGACCGGCGCACCCCGACGGCGGGCCCCGACCATCCCCTTCCCTTGGCCGGCCCTCTCCTCTCCCTCTTCCTCTCCCTCTTCCTCTCTCTCTCTCCCTCTTTTTCCTTGGCCGCCGGCGATAGAGGGCCGGTGACGGAACGGCGCGCCTCGGCGGTGGCCCCGGCCCTCCCCTTCCTTTAGCCAGCTCCCTCCTCTCCCTCTTCCTCTCTCTCTCTCTCCCTCTTTTTCCTTGGCCGCCGGCGACAGAGGGCCGGTGGCGGGTCGACGCGCCCCGATGGCAGCCCCCGGCCCTCCCCTTCCCTTGGCCGGGCCCCTTCTCTCCCTCTTCCTTTCTCTCTCTCTCCCTCTTCCTCTCTCTCTCCCTCTTTTTCCTTGGCCACCGACGACAGATGGTTGGCGGCGGGTGGCGGGCCCTGGCGGCTGCTCCCCGCAGCGGCCCCCCCTGACGATGGGCCGCGGCGGCCCTCCGACGATGGGTCCGTGCGGCCCTGCGGTGCCCTTCTCTTTCGATCCGCGGTGGCGGCCCTCCTATGGCTGGCCTGTGCGGCCCTGCGGCACCCTTCTATTTCAGTCTTTTTAATTTTTATTTTTATCTTATTATTTTTATTTTTATCTCATTAGATTAAGATTTATTTTAAAATTTGATTGGATTATAATTTAAAAATTTTAAAATATATTACATTTCATGAAAATGTAGACCTGCCAGTTGACCAATGTAGGATATTCTATGATATCAGTATAAAATATATATTTAATTATATATTTTTGTATGGATATCGTAAAATATATACATTGGTCAATTGATTATCTAGTTTGGACAGTTTGGAAATTATATTTAATTCTATAGGTAATTACATTATTCGAATGATATGCGGAGGGTTCGAAAAAAATTTCGGACAGTATTTTTCTTTAGTTCTCCTCACACATTTTCAGTCGTATGGGGAGAACTAAGGAGAAATACAGCCGAAATTTCTTTTGGTCCTTTTTGCGTATCATTTGATTAATGTAATTAACCTATAGAATTAATGCAATTCCTGAATGGGATAAGATCTATCTGTATCTATTTGTTGATGATATGATGCATTTATCATGTAAATTTTTTGAAATGATAAAATACTTAGTAATACTAAATATTTTGATTTTGATTTTGTCATAGATTTCTTCGAGAAAATTATCAGTACTCGAGTTCGTGTACTATTGTATTATGATGGCATGATACAGAATGATGAAACTGGTGTGCAGTACAGTCACCTGCAAATCGGATGATTAGAGTATCTTCATCATTATCACGTCAAAAATTATTGGACCATTTATACAGCAGTATTCCTGTAGACAAAGAAAAATATGAAATAAAATCGAAATGAAAATCTTCTAATTTGTCAGGACAGTTAATGCAGAGCAATTATATCTTAGTTCCAATTGATGATGATGAAGATGTCGAAGAAATACTGATCTTTCCTTTGAAATGTGCAGAATATCGATTTTTAGAATTATATATTGAAAAAAAAGATGTACCGAGCTTTGGATACTATAGTCAGTTTTTAACTCAAGCAGACAATAATGTTGGGCCTTCCTCACCTTTTGTAACTCCTATGGTGCAAACTGATAGTGTTGAGTCCGTATTTGCAGAACAATATTCCACTACTGCCGGTCCTAGTTATCCAATTATTCAGAGTCCTATGGTGACTTCTCCTGTGTCTTCTGCTATGGTGACTTCTTCTGTGTCTTCTGCTATGGTGACTTCTCCTTTGCTAGAAGTAGTGGTAAGTGCGGGAGACGACATTCATATAGAGAACGATAACTGGATAGTCAGTGGAATAAATTCTGATAATCTAGGCTTTGAATCAGATGAAAGCAGAGATGAAGACTATTGGATGGATGAGAACAGTAGCAGTAATGATGATGATGGTGAAGATGAGAATGATGATGAAGATGTTTAGGCTAATATTAATGTAGGAGAACCTCAATCTCGTTTGCACGAACCCCCATAATTTTTTAATGATATAAATTTAGATGATGGTGGTTGTGTTAGTGCTGGTCGAAGATTGAACTCTGATTATCAGTTTTGGGACTCCTCGATGACTGAATTTTCTAAAGGTTTAATGTTTGAGAGTAAAGATTATATAAGGAGAGCTGTTGATCTTTATCACATTATGAAGCATCAGACATACAATGTACTTCAGGTGCATTCGAAATTATGGTCCATACGATGCGCATCATCAGATAATGCTCAAAATTGTAAATGGAGGCTTCGTGCTGCATTGTTGAAAAAATATGGATATTTTCAAATCATAAAATTTGAGGGTCCTCACATTTGTTTGTTTACGGGGTTGAGTCGAGACTACAAACATGTCAGTAGAAGGATGATTGGCACACTAGTCCGACATATTATTGAGAAAGATCCCGATGTCAAAGTTGAAGCTATTGTGGTAGCCGTTAATGATCAATTTCAATATACAGTATCATACAGGAAAGCATAGTATGGAAAGTAGAAGGTGTTGGTTGATATTTATGGAGAATGGGAACCGTCTTATGCTAAATTACCCTATTATATGGCTGCACTTCAACATGCAAATTTTGGTACAGTTGTTTCATAGAATTTTTTTCAAACTGTGAATTTCAATGTCCGAGTTTTAAATTATATTTTCTGAGCTTTCAAACCATCTATTCAGGGTTTTACGCACTGCCGTCCTGTAATCAGCATTGATGGCACGCACTTGTATGAAAAGTTTAAAGGTAAGATGTTAATTGCAACAGGAATTGATACAGAAAATGAAATATTTCTATTAGCATATGCAATTGTAGATAAGGAGACGGCTGCAAGTTAGAGTTGGTTTCTTTTCTAGCTCAGAACACATATCTTCAAAGATAGAAATGGAATATGCTTAATTTCTGACAGACATCCAAGTATATTAAATGCCATCGCAGATGAGTCTATTGGATGGAGTCCACCACATGCCTATCACCGATACTGCTTAAGACATATCTACAGTAATTTTAACACTAATTTTAAAAATATGCAGCTGAAAAGAGCAGTATGGCAAGCAGGAAGCGCTCATCAAGTTCGCAAGTTCAACTTTATTATGGATAGGATCAGAACAGTGAATGAAGAGGCTTGGAGCTGATTGTCCGAGATAGAAAAGAAGAAGTGGACGTTGATACATGATGATGGCCTGCGCTATGGTGTCTTAACTATAAATTTGTCGGAGATTTTTAACAGTATTTTACGAGGAGCTAGAAATGTGCCAATTACAGCTTGTGTTCAAATGATATTTTATCGTCTTGTGAAATACTTCAATACGAGGCATGTCCAAGCTTTAAGATATGTAGAGGAGAATCCAAATAATCTTTTTACTTTTCATGTTGCAATTAAGATTGCTGAAGATTAAGTTAAAGCTAACTAGCATCGAGTAACAACATTCAACCTTCAAAGAGGTATATATGAAGTGCTTATGAGGAGAGCAAGCGCAGGGTTACGAGGTGGAGAAAATTCTCATACTGTTACTTTAGCTGAAAGAAAATATTCTTGTAGAAAGTAGAGTATGTACAAATATTCATGTTCACACGTTTTAGTTGTGTGTCAAAAAATTACTGGATATTTTAGTGGTTTTGTGGATGATGCATATACAATTACAGCATATATGAATGCTTGGAGCGGTGACTTTAATCCATTACCACATGAAGATTATTGGATGCGTACACGTATGTTCAAATGTATTCTTGATCATCATCATTTGATACTCAAGCAGAAAGGTAGACCAAAGTCAACAAGACTACGAAATGAGATGGATAATAGGCAAATAAGAAGTAAGAATCACTATGGCATTTGTAAGGAACAAGGTCATGACCATCGTCGTCATTCTAGGATACTTCAACACACTTCAACTTCAAGCAGTGGAAGAAATTAAAGGCTCCGAAGATGTATTTTCATCATTGTTTTATGTATTTCTGTGAGATGAACTGAATTTTGTGTTTAAGTTGTATTATGTGACAATATTATGTTTAAAATATATTTCTCATAAATTGAATGGCTATAATTACATATTTCTTATTTTTTAATACACTTGTGATAATATCATTATTTTAGATTCATTAGCGTATTATAGCTTACGATCCGCGGTATCTCGATTCTCGAGATAGCAGTATTCTTACATTGTAAGAACACCATCGATCACAGACTATTTTAGATGACAGCGTAAGCATTCCAATCCTATTTACTATTTAAATTTTTTTTTAAAAATCATATACATTATCTAATTATTATATTTTATTGCAGGAGTCCAGACACCTTCATCTACGATGATTTGATGCTGACTTCTGGAGGACAGAGGACATCCCACATAGAGTGCTGGATTATTTACGATATCTTAGATTCTATGGAGTATATCGGATCGGTCGTATACAGATGGACGTTGGTCTTATTACTGCTTTG
Source organism: Elaeis guineensis (assembly GCF_000442705.2). Classification (NCBI taxonomy): domain Eukaryota; kingdom Viridiplantae; phylum Streptophyta; class Magnoliopsida; order Arecales; family Arecaceae; genus Elaeis; species Elaeis guineensis. The sequence goes on along the minus strand of NC_025993.2, from coordinate 174,593,163 downwards.
CTTGAGAGATGGCATCCAGAGACATACACATTTCATCTTTCATTTGGTGAGGCGACCATCACTTTACAGGATGTCAGCATCCTTACTGGACTACCAGTTAATGGCGATCCAGTTACCGGAGTTGATCCCACGCTTACCATTCTAGAGTGGCAGGCTTTGTGCTTGCGATTGCTAGGGTTTGAGCCCGACGCACATTTTTTCGATCATTCACGACTCAGGATTGAGTGTTTGGATGATCGTTATCGATATTTTCATATTACGGATGATGCATGAGAGGAGATGGTGCAGCAGTATGTTAGAGGTCAGTGCTGTGATTGTTAGGTGGTGTTCTGTTATTCGATACTTCATCGAATAAGATGAAGTTGATATTTTTGCCATTATTAGAGGATTTAGACTTCGCTCATAGACTCAGTTGGGGCAGTGCAGTACTAGCTTGCCTGTACAGAGCTATGTGTCAGGGTTCTTATGCTGATCAGAGCGAGATTGATGGTTATCTTGTATTATTACAGATATGTGAATTAAAAATTTTTATTTTTAATATTTAATTATATTTTAAATATTGGGTATATCATGTATAATTTTTTTGAAATTTGCAGATTTGGGTATGGGAGCGTATGCCGACTATTAGTCCATTACGATGACAGTTGCTCGAGATGCCATCAGAGCAGTATGATCCTAATGTTTCATTCAGGCTGGACGGACTATTAGGATATAAGTATAAAAATATTATTTTTTTTATTTGAAACTTACTATTTTAAATTCGATAAAATTTATTTAATATGAGTAGATTGTGAAACAGATGGAACGTTGCATTCAATGTTCATCACGTATCGACGAGAGTGGCACGAGTTTATAGGTGCCAGTTGGATACATTAGTTAATACATATAGATGGATAAATTCTAAATTTTTTACAAATATCATTTTACAGTATTCATAATCTATTAAAATTTTAGCTTACTAATTTTTTTTATTTTAACTCTATCAGTTTTTGTGAGAGCCATATACAGATGAGATATTGGCTATATTGCCGCAGATGTGTACAGTTGGATATGACATATGGATTGCTAGGGTGCCACTTATTTTTTTTGATGTGATAGAGTGACATCTTTTCGATCGTGTCCTGCGGTAGTTTGGTCAGATTCAGAGTATCCCAGAGTAGTTTGATACCAGCCAGGAACTTCATCGTATTGATCAATGAGGGAGAGCTTGTATTGACTGACGTATCAGACGTGCAGAGTACATTGATATTTGGGATGCACGTCGAGATCACATTGTTCATGGTGATCCCATTTTGAGAGGTCGTTCATATACCGATGACTACATGACTTGATTTTTTAGCATTACAGTGTGAGTCATTGGACAGTCTCGGTATGCAGTTCCTGGATACGAGGGCGAGAGTTCTTCTATGCGTCTTTTGGTAAGGCTACAAAAATTAGTTTATGTTGTTTGTGTTATATTTTTATTTTATATTTTACAGTATATTGACTGTTTTATTTTTATTTTGTAGACTGATTCTATGTCGGGTCTTATGTTGGACGCTCGTCATGCTTTATCTACGACTGATGAGGACGAACGGATTCAGATACTGCGTGAGATAGAGAGAACAAATTCTGGAACATTGGTGGCGATTGGTGTTGATCCATATAGCTTGCACCTTGGTATGGAGCAGCTGATGTGCCAGATATGAGATATACGCCGTCGTCATATGTTTCATATATGTCATCACCGCATATTCCGCAGATGTCATCACTAGATGCTGCACAGATGCCATCATCTTTTGATCTACAGATGGCAGCGCCTTCTTCTTCCTACATCCCCCAAATGATATCATCGAATATCAGTTGGCCACATGAGTATGATACTTTCTTTTCAGGTCTATTCGTGTATCCAGATGAGAGGGTTGAGCGGATCGCTCAGTCCGTAGATGATCCGACAGCATCCGTTATTCCTGAACAGTATGACCAGCAGACCTCCTCTACTGATATAGGTTAGGAGCCATCACAGTAGGAGCAGGAGCAGCCATTGAGGACCTTCCTGAGAAGGTCCAAGCGACCACAGGCACCACGATGTCCTTGTGGGACTTAATCTTTTTTAGATTTGTACTTAGTATTTTTGAAATTTTTATTATACTATTTTTTGTACGCTTGATATTTTTATTCTATTTAATATTATTAATTATTAATTTTATTTTATATTATTTAATTTTAAGTGATCGGATATTATGCTTTATGGATATTGTTACACATACTCTAATATATCTCAGAACATTAGGAGAGAAAAAGTTATGCTAAAAGAATTATAGAAATTATAATGTAAATAATAATAGTATATCGGATAATTTAATTATGAGATGAATCAGACTGCATTGGTACATCTCGATCTGGTACGGGCACAAAAAGCTACGTACGGTGCGGTATTGAAAAAAATTTTGAATAAAAATTTTTATTTTTTTAAATTTAAAATTATAATTTTTATTTTTTTCTCATTTTTTTGATATTTTTCTTTTTTTATGATATTTTTTATTTTTTTAACCCCCACAAATTTTTTGGGATATTTTTTAAAAAAAATTAATTTTAAATGAAAAAAATAATTTGAATTTATGTTTTTTATTTGAGTTAACATTTGAATTTTTATTTTTTTCTCATTTTTTTCTCATTTTTTACTTCTTTGTTTGGAATATTTTTTTTAAAAAATAATTTAAAATGAGAAAAGTAATTTGAAATGGTATTTTTTATTTTAATTAAAATTAATTTTTTTTAAATAAAAAATTATAATTTTTATTTTTTTTTTCAATTTTTAAATATTTTACTCTTTTATGACATTTTTTTTTTATTTTTTATTTTTTTGACATATTTTTTTTAAAAAAATTAATTTGAAATGGGGAAAGTAATTTGAAATGATGATTTTTATTTGAATTAAAATTAAAATTTTTATTTTTTTTAAATTTAAAATTATAATTTTTATTTGGCTCTCATTTTTTCTTTTTTATGTTATTTTTTATTTTTTTAATTTTTAAAAATTTTTTGAGATATCTTTTAAAAAAAATAAATTTTAAATATAATTTAAAATTATTTTTTATTTGAATTAAAATTAAAATTTTTATTCTTTAAAGTTCATTCAAAATTATAATTTTTATTTTTTCTATTTTTTCTTCTTTTATGATATTTTTTAAAAAAATTAATTTGAAAAAGAGATTGTAATTTGAAATGATGATTTTTATTTGAATTAAAATTAAAATTTTTATTTTTTTAAATTTTAGAATTATAATTTTTATTTTGTTAAAATTTTTAATGATATTTTTAATTTTTTTACATCAATTTTTTTCAGATATTTTTTTTAAAAAGATAATTTGAAATGGAGATACTAATTTTAAATGATAATTTTTATTTTTATCAAAATTAAAATTTTTATTTTTTTATAAATTTTTATTTTTATTTTTTTTAATTTTTATCATTTTTTTCTTTTTTTTGGGAGAAAAAAATGTCAAAAATTATGATATTTTTAAAAATATCATTTGGAATGGTATTTTTAAAAATACCATTTCAAATGATATTTTTAAAAACATCATATTTTTTGACATTTTTTTTTATTTTTTTTTTACGTGGTCTACATGAAAAATAGGGGGTGACGTGGCCATGATAAAACGCCATTCAAAATGGTGTTTTACCGATTTTACATAAAAAATGTCATATTTTTTGATTTTTTTTTAATTTTTTTTTACGTGATGTACGTGGAAAATAGGGGGTGACATGGCCACGATAAAATGTCATTCAAAATGATATTTTATCGATTTTACATCATTTTGATTAATAAATTAAAAATAAAATTATTTAGATAAATATTTTTTTTTAATATTAATTAGGAAAAGAGCTCTTGAGAAATCAACCAGTCTCGATGAGTCCAAGCCTGCCAGAGCTCAGCTAATTATTGCTACTTGTTGTACAATCTGGAAGGAGATCAGAAATAGGCATATTATTCTCAAAACGTTATAAAAAAAAAAAAAGAAAAGCCCTAACCAATCCATCCTCAGGTCTGCATTTGACTGACTAGGGATTGGTCGATCTTGTGTAATCAAAAAACAGGAACAAGTTTTTCTTTCCTTTGAAGAAAACTTTGCATCATCAATGTCTAACTTTTATACAACTTCTAGTGATATATATGTGTGCATATTATATTATTAAGAGGGAGAGATAAATTCCTTTTTAAATTCCATACGTCAATCTCTAATCCGAACATCTTTATTTTTCTCCTTGCAAAAACAATATGATTAATAAGTTAGATATGCATTTATTTACTTCTGTTAGGTAAATCCTTTTTTAGATTCCATCGGTCAAGCTTGATAACCTTAATATCCCTAGGTTTTCTTTGCAAGAACAATATGATTAATAAGTTAGATATGCCATTATTTATTTATATGCACCTATCATATATATACTTTCTCTTTCATTTTCCAATTAGATTAAGCATATTTAAAAATTAAGCAAAAAATCCAGCAAATTAGACTTTCTCTGATAAAATAATTAAAAAATCAACAAAAATAACTAAAATTTGGATTGTATCTCATGCATCTTTTCTCCAATCCCTTCCCAATTGTATATCTCCCTCCTCTCTCTCCATGCCCTACTCACTCTCTCTCCTCCGCATCCCTTTCTCTCACACTCCGAACTTTTATATATTCCCGCATCGATCATTTTCTGATTCTCATTATCAAACTCATCCTAAACTGCTCCAAACCAGTCCCTCCCTTTGCCAATTCCCTGGATCTCCCTCTTTCTCTTGAATTCTAATTTTGGCAATTTTCTTATGTCCTACCAATCCAACATCTCGCCTCCTTCCAAGGATTGAATTAATGCTAAACAAGCTATTCATACCTATGCTATGTTATATTCCATTATTATATTTATAATAATTTTCATCTTTTATTTTTGGCTTTGAATGTTCTTTATTGTCATGTTAGTCAATTTCCTATTTATAATACTCTGAATTTTATTTTCTAATTAATATTTGTAAGTTTATATGTTATGTTTCTATGCTTTTTTTATTATCACGTCCCAATTTCATTTTAACTCTAACTATTCATATCTTTATTTTCATTTTCATATGTATGTATTTCATTTTAACGATAATAGTTTATTCTTTTGTTATTGTTTTATTTTATTTTCTTTTTCCATTGTCTGAATTATGTTAACATCTTTAAATTGATTTATTTTGTTTGTTTTTCTGTTCTTGTGATTTTATGGAGTATTTTAGTTTCATAATCTTTTAATAGCTGTTATATTTTATTGCAATGTTATTAATTATTTCTATTTCTAATTATTTTTCTTAGTTTTTAATATTTCTTAATTTGTAATTTTTATATTATCTATTATGTTTTTAATTTTTTTTGCTATGTCTTATTTTCTTTTATATATTTTATTTTTGTATCTTCTCCATTATAATTTTTGCTATATTTTTAAATTTTGTTACTTTAATTATTCAATTTTTTATGTAATGTAGATGGCATATGCCAATGTGCTAGTGGTTGTGTATGTGTGTGTATTGTCGCGGTTGGTTCAAAACCATTATAATAATTATCGTAAACTTTCTGAAACCTAGATTTCATGATATTACATGCGTGCACATACGAAGAGGGGATGTGGAGGGAAGGAAGAAGGTCTTTATTTTACATTATACTACTTGGCTATAGCAAAGTGTCTTTATGAAAAAGGAAGGATGAGAAAATAAAATAAGCTAAAAGCCAAGGTAGAAATAATTAAGTAGTTTTTTCAGCCTCAAGTTACTCAGAATCATATATATATTTTGCTTTAGCCCACTTAAAAATTGAGATCTTCTTATGCTTTTGGTTATGCCCACCTCTTTGAATCAAGCCTTCAATCACTATCAATTTAAATGGATCCTACTAATAACTATTTGCTGAATCTGTGTAAGTTGTTGGTGAATGATTCGATTGGAAGAAGGCGTAAACATGATATAAGAAAAATGAAGAATCTCAAAATTATAAATAATTGAATACAAAATGGCTGCATCTATTTGATGGTCATTTTAATGAGTTATTCCAATCATGGTCATTGTACTTTTATTTATGACTTTTAAGGATCATTATAGATAATAAATAAAGAGCAATATTTTCTTTTCCACTAGAAGCCATGATCTAACTTAAGCTAAATAACTGAATATGCTCCAAATTAGCTTTAGTTATTGAGAAGGAGGGAGAGCGCAAAGAGCTTCTAGATTCAAGGAAAATGTTTCTTACATTATCTAAGTAAGAATGCTCAACTAAAATTGTACATCACATTTGATACATTTTGGTCATTTTTTTACTTTAGTTAGTGATCAAAGATTTCAAATATTAAATCTTTTTTTTTTGAATAATACGATGATAGTATGCCACCACCTAGGTTGGAATCCTAGATCTCTCCAAAGAGCAAACCTTGGGGTAGAGATGCCAATGATTAGACCCAAGTCCTCTTGGTGCCCGAATCTTAAATTATATACTCATATTCTTGAAACCAATACTCGGCCTAACTAATGCAATATAATGTTCTATAGTTTTCAAACACTTAATTTGTTACTCTTGATATTATCTCTATGCCATGGTACAATTTGATAAGAATATACATCACTCATGAAATTATAATATACTATGGTTCAAATAGAATTCTTTAGATGCGGTAATATCATGTACGGTATTTTCTTCATTTTTAGTTTGGACCATGTCAAATTGACCAACATGTATAGGGCTACACATTCAGGTGCATTTAGATGATCTTTCGCCTAATTCTGAAAAACAATAATAGAGTATGGTTTCATTGTTTTTATTATACCATATGACATCCATAGCTGGAACCCATTCTCAGTTACTTTGTGCTCATGACATTTATGACAAATTTGTTACTTGACCAAGAAACTTTTAAAAATTTATTATTTGATTTTTTTTTTAAAAAAATGTACAACTACTGCTGTTAGTTAATGCAATGGTTACGCTGCAGCAAGAAAGAGAATGTTTTGGTGCGCACCTTCTACTCAAAATTAAAGTATAATTTTTAAATTTGAATTGTAGAAAAATTATACTAAAATATTTAGATTTTGGACCTGCTGGCAATTATGTGAAGTTGCTGTTACACCCATGAGTGATACACAAGTCACTGTAGAACTTCAGAAAAGCACTAGGGATGTCCTGAAAGGGTCGCAGTGGCTATCATAATGTTACAATAATGGCCATTAAAAATCATGAAAGAAGATTTGTACAGGGACCCATATGAGTGCTTTTTATGATTCATGAAAAAAAAAGCACCAACTTTCTTCCTTAAAAAAAGGTACAAACTAATTAAACATGATTTAACCTACATAACCATCTAGCAAATCGCATTGATGAGACTAACTCGAAATATGAATCTAGTCGATGCCTTCTAAAACCCTAAGAATCTTTTCTGACAATGAGCTACCAATCCCATTGCTCCAACGGTTCCAAACTTTAATATAGCATCAGGTGAGTGAGATAAAATTTGGACACAATAAAGTATGAGAACTAAGGTGAGTGAGGTGGCTATCAAGTCATCATGGGCCATGGCATGTGGATCCCACTCTTTGCTGAATGGAGACCCATGATGCCATGAGCTTAATTGATGGCATGACAAGACTTGTCGTTGTAACAGTCCAAGGACAGCCCTGATCCTGCTACCACCTACCTATTGGGCTATTGGTAGAGAGGCCCATGGCACTGCCACAAGTTTTTATTGCTCAAACAATGCAAATCCCTTTTTTTTTTTTTCAACACCATGCCTCACTACCAAGGTGAAAACAAAATGATGCATTTAGATATGGTACACTTTTTTATGTGATCACCCAAATAGTTGCATACATGCATGCATTGGTCGTTACAGAACAAGTTGCCTGCAGAATTTTTCAGAACGTATGCATGTCAATATACCACAAACCCTGACATGGGCGCGGACCGGCATACTGCTTTCGGTTCAGGGATGGCTCCGTGGGGCATGGACTAACACCATATTTATAGTCCATCAAGAATTCTAATCTTTACTACGTTATTAATAAGGGATATGTCAATTTTAGATTTTATCTATCATTTTTTTTTTTTTTGTGACCAAAACACTGGTAGTTCACCGATCTCTGCATGAATATCTATATAAAAATGTAATAACGGAGATCTCCATTTAATTATTCACCTCTTTTTTTAATCTATTTATCTTATCCTCCATTTTTAACATTTTTTTTTCTATTAATTTATTTAAAATGTGGATTGCATATGTACATTGCTAGTAGTTTTTTTCAAAAAAAAAATACTTGTCTTGTGATTTGCTATAACCATCAAAGGAATGTGGACCAAATTTCAATTTTGGTATTCAATATTAGTTATCATGGAGCTATAGTCCTTGATTTGTATGTAAATTAATTTTCAAGAAAGCTTGGCACAAGTTTGTATAAAATCTTTTCATTGATAAAAAAAAAAAAAAAAAACATGGCAAGACCTTATCATTGAATGACGTTCAGAGGAGAGATGTAGACAGAAAAATATGAGAGATTTTCTTGTCAAGTAACAAACTGCATTAAAATATATCTGATGCTTTTAAATTGTTTCATGTAGATACTGCACACTCAATTGGAAATAATAGCGTAATGCCATTTTCCTACTTACATTTGCTCTTTTTTTTTTTTTATATTTATTTTCTTAGTTATTATACTTATTATGAGCATACTATCCTTTTTTTTATTTTTTGGTAAGAGCATACTATCCTCTTTAATCTACAGCTTCGTTGGAGAAGGTATTAGCTAGCTTTCTAGGAAGGTCTCTTGCTGATTTTGTAAGAGACCCATGGTTGATTGCTACGTTCACAGAAGTTGGTAAGGTTTAGGGGTGTTAGAGGAAGGCTATTCCTTATGGTATGGCGTATCTTGGAGTGAGATATATGTCAAGCAAGTTATCTATCAATGAAGCAAATTTTTGTATTGTCACTTACATAAAACACACAATATTATAACTTTGTCAACGGTAGCATGCTTGCTACTTATATGGAACATGTTCTGCTTAGGTGCATCTTTCAAAAATCCAAGTAACAAATAATGAGGGAATCAAAAAACCTCGCTATACATTAATCAGACAATTATATGCAAGCAAACCCTTCAAATTTTCGTCTCGCAGGATGGTAGGCTTGGTGTGGGAATGGTTAATGGCAAATTAGATTGCTATATCCATGAAAGTTTGGTTCAGGCGTATATTACACTGTCCAATTACCTTAGATTATAAAATTTAATATCTAACGTAAGTCAACAAAAATTAAACCAAAAAATAAAAATAAAAAAAAAAAATCAAAGCATCGGAACAGAATCTTTGATGAAGAAAATAGTACAATAATTTGCTTTGCAAATGTGTTGGCAGTTTTTCCTTTTGGATGGGGAAAAGATGTTGCAATTTGCTTTTACTTTTTGGAGTTCACGATGATGGTCCTCAGGGAATCCAAACACTCCCTCCCAATCCACAATCATTTTGTCAATTGACTGTTGACCGTAATAGTTACTCGACATGATCAAACATTAGAAGATTCTTCCACATGCATGGGAAAAAAGGTAATAGACTTATCTACACTTGGGTTTTCAGTATATATGCAACCAAATCCTCTAGCCCAATTTGCATTTATCAACAGTTGAGCTATAAATCCTTCATCAAGAACCTACACATAGGACCCCACCCCCATGGACAATAATATCCCATGCATGTATGGGAGAATGTCATTAACATGCTGGAACTTACACTTCAATTGCTGTGCAATGGACATCCAAATGCTACTGCAAGTAATGGAATCATTATAATATCTTATGGACATTGAATATATTAAATCCATGTGTGGGTTAGCTGACATTGTTTACTCTTGAAAATTATAGGATAGAATCATGATATTGATTTGAGTGAATTTTGCACAATGTGGCCTCTAATGAAATATAATAATACAAAATCACTCAAACATTTAGTGGATATAATAGATAAGTAAATATATCATGAATAATCTGTGCTAGCTTTTATTAGGTTGCCAAATCTTTTGATCACTTGCATGCCCTTAAGTAAATAAGACTCAAAAACTCTCATGATCTCTGGTGCTCTCCAAGATAATGTTTTCTAGCACTACAATTTTGCTTGACATGCTTAATATTATTGGCTTCATGTTTTCTCTTCGAAGTCGTGCAAGCCATGCTTCAATGATATTCCCTTAAGTGAACTTGCTTTCCATAATGTTTTAGGGATATGATTATTGAGTATGACCGAGTGTTCTTTAAATACATTTAAGTTGTTCTACCAAAACAAAATACATCTAAGTAGGGTATAGAGAACAAATTTCTAGGACAAAATTCACAACCCTTGACTAAGTGCCACTAAATTATTCGGACCCGATCTTATTTTGTTTCACTTTTATCCCCAGCTGATATGTGCACACCCCATATTTTATGCATGCATATGCATGGATTTTTTTTTTTTTTTTTGGCTTTCTCAAAGAACTTTGTTAATACATTCTGATAGATGACATGTGACCCCCAAAACCAATAATTTGGATTTTTTCAACAAGTACTAATCATTAAGTGGCAGGCAAACAAGGGGAATTAATTTTGCCAAAATTTTGCTCTTCTTTCTATTTGATAGGAGATCCAAAAAAAATTACCTTCAAGAGCTCACATAGAAAAATGTTTTGCTACTACAATTGGCATGGAAACTAAACAAATTTGGTTGGAGTTGAGAAAAGAAAAAAGGGGTGAATGAGATATAGAACTCAGGTGGCAACAATAAAATGCACACCCCAAGTTGGTTTCCTCTGGCCATGACATGGCAGTCACACTGCAGGGGTGGCTGCAAATTAGTACCCTTTAGCCACATGATCTCTGTCCTTTTTCCCCTCTTAGCCTGCAAGACACCCCACCCATAATGACGTCCCTCTTTCTCTCCATTTGACTCAGGTGTCAGTGAGCCACCCTTAGCCCACCACCTGTGCTGCAGTTGGGTGTGGTCTCCCCATCTAGAGGTTGAGCCCCACCTCCAATAAACACCACTTCTTCTTGGCGAGAATTGATACCCTACACTGCATGCACCATACGGTAGTGCATGCAGCCAATGATAGTTGCTCGTTTCTATGAGTTCTATCCATCCAGCGCTCATCTCGGTGCATCTATACGAGAACGAGCAGTTATGATTGACTGCATGTACAGCCACGTGATGCACATAGTGTACGATATGATTTCTCCTTCTTAGATCACTTGCATGCACCAGTTGATCAAGTTCTTGGTGCGGAGGACCACCCACAACCCGAGATCTAGGACCCTCCTGCTATGACCTGGATGAAGGGGTGCAGCCGGGCCGGATAGAATCTGTTGGTTATCAGGACCCATCCGGGCCTAAATTTCTTTGGCCCCACGTATTGGGTCCAGGCCCAAAACATAAATCTGACACACCAAGAGTTAGAATCATGAAATTAATATCAATTGTGGTCCCTTTTCTTCTTTATGGAGAATAAAGATGAAGGCATGGGCTCATGTCGTATCATTTCTAAAAAAAATGATGCGCAAAATTGCTTGGATCAAGAATGTGGAGACATACTTCCTGCTAGTATTTGAACATGGAATCTCATCAAAAGGAAAGCAAGGGTGCACTGTTTGGGCTACTGTCCAATTTGCTACATTGGTCATAGAGCTTATGTGAACGTATTATGACATGGGTCCAAACCTAGAAAACAGTTTCTAGTGAAGTTGTTTATAGATCAGTCTTTAAAATCTTTATAATTGTGTATTAATTTTTGTTTTCTTGTATTTATATTTTAATCCTTGAAATCTTGTATGTTATTGCCTATGTTAGTTAGATTAAATTAATAAATGATAATAATTAAGTATTCTGCTTATATTTTTTTTATGATGTTGCTTTCACATTTTTTATATTTTTTTATTTTTAGTTCTCATACTTAGTTGATGCATTAGAGGCCAAGTTCTAAGGAGAAGAGGGCCAAGTAGAGAAGAGGATGGAGAAGCTAGAAGAGGCTGACAAAAAAAAAAAAAGAAAAAAATTGACTACTAAGTTACATTCACTATTAAATTAATGATATTTTTATCCTTCCACAACCTTGGTTGGCTTCAATTAAGATTCTATGAATAAAAAATACCAAAAGGATCGCTTACAACGAAGGACTTCATGAGGATTTTATATAAATATGAAAATGATAATGATTAATTTGTAAATATAAACAAACTTCAAGAATTAATCCATGAAAATCTTTTCTAGTTTAGCAGGAAGAAAATTACTGAATTTTTTTCATCAACTAGCTAGCAAATGAGATATAAAAAGATAGAGATTAATAAAAAATAATAGATTTTAAAGATAAACTTGAGAAACCAAATAAAAAAAAAAAAGAAAAAAAAAAGACAGCAGAACTCCGCCTCAAATTCAGGTTCTTAGTCCGTAACCAATTTGTCTCGAAGAATCGACAACTCAAGGATCCAGCTAGTACAAACTTTAGACCACCTCTCACATGTGGAACAGATTTAGATCATCATGTATGGCAATTGCAACCATGGGATAGATGATTGATAAGGGATCTGCTGCTTTAATCCTGTGCCCTATATGTAAGGCACCTAGAATTATCTTCCATAGAAAAAGAAAATAAAAGAAAAGAAAGAGCTACTGGCTTTATATCGATCCCTTCTTTATGGTGTCAGATGTAGCGAAAAGTTTAGGTACATATTCTGACCTCCTAAAAACAAAAAGAAGCAAAAACAATACCTAACACTAATGTCAAGGTTTTTGCTAGCCAATTACGGCGCAGGTAATTAAACCCATGGTGGTAATGAGAGGTACTTGAGCAGTCCAATCCCAAAGAGAGCACCAAACCCCTCACGGGTTAGAAAGTATACGTACGTAGTGAAAAGATACCTTGCTCTCTTTTCAGGTGATGACGAAAACACAACGGAGGCACCCCTCCCGGCCCCATTCGTAGCCTTCCTCGCACTCTCTTCCACCTTGTAGGCCGAGTAGACCATCAACGCACCAGCTCTCTCTCTCTCTCTCTCTCTCTCTCATATAAACCTCAAATGTTGCTGCCTTGGAATGCTCATTCCATTCCCTTCCGGGAGTGCCAACCACTTTGAAATGCATTGGTTTGTGCAGCTACCTGGCCTCCTTTTCCTGCTGCTTGCCATGCATCCAAAAATCTTTATTCCCCTTCTAGGAACCAGGAACAGCTGCTAGATTCTTTCATTGGAGGACATGGTTATCTCTTTTTTTTTTTTTTTCCCCCTGAAATTACACTCTTTCTAATTTATTTAATAAAGTAATTAAAAGTACAACAGGTTGCCAATCCTGATGCAGTATTTTTCTTTTAATTTTCTTTTTAAAATTTGATTTCTATATGAAAACATCTATTGTTCTCAATATAAAGTCTGATCTTCTAAAAGAAATAATGCCATATCTATTGCAGAGTACCCAACATTTACATTTTAGCGATGGAAATGAAATTTTGAAGTAGTGTTTTATATGAGAATAAGTCATGCAGCAAGGTCATATACCAACAAATATAATTTGTAATATCACACCAGCCTAGGATAAACTATGCCCAGTGTTATGCCCAGTCAAAACATGGGCGGTCATTCCATGTACATCTTGAAGTTGTCTTGTAGCAATCCACTAGGGGCATCTATGGTTGATCTTCTGTTTCAATTATATAATATTTTATTTTTTGATTCTCATGAATATATTTTTTCTCATTTAATTTAAATCATTTGATTTATCCAAAAAAAAAAAAAAAGTAATCTTGTGGCCATTCTTTTTACCAATCTCATTCCTATAGATTATTTCCCTAGTTATATTATCAATTAAGGTAAACTAATGAAAACTCTCTAACTAAGTTTTAACTTAAAAATAATTTTTCATTTAAGTTTCAAGTAAAAGTAGCTCCCCATTCTAAATATAAATTAAAAATAACTTATTAAATGGTATGAAATAACCGAATTGCTCCTGCAGTTATAAATCAACACTAAAACAATACTGTGATATTATAAAACAGTACTGTTTTATTGTAATGTAATACTGTCTTATTACAAAAGAATACTATTTTATTATAATACTGTACTAATATAATGTAATACTGCACCATTATAAAACAATACTGTGATATTATAAAATAGTACTGCCTTGTTGTACTGTAATACTACCTTATTTAAAGGAATACTGATCTATTGCGATACTGCAATAATATAATGTAATACTGCCTTATTGTAATATAATACTATCTTATTATATTAGTATAATATTACAATAAGTCAGTATTTTTTTATAATAAGTCAGTATTATATTACAATAAGATAATACTATTTTATAATATCGCAGTATTGTTTTTGTGTTGCTTTATAACTGCAGAGGTAATTCAATTATTTTATGTCAAAATGAAGAGTTATTTTTAATTTATATTTGAAATGAGGAGCTACTTTTATATAAAACTCTTCTTTTAAGTTGAAACTAAAACTAGAGATTTTTAATTAGTTTATCGTATCAATTATACTATATAAATATTATAATATGACAATCAATATTATAATAATATAATATATCATAATAGTAGTACTAGAATAAAATAATAATTTTAATATATGAATATATCATATTATATAATAGAATAAATTATTAAATATATTATTATAATAATATATTAATAATAATATGCAAAATTAAATCAAACCTTGAGTAAGAATTAAATTCTCTCTTTGCAAATTGACTTTTAAAGCCTTTAAACTTTATTCGCATAAGAGGCTTTTGTCTGTTATATCTTGTATTTTGAAAGGTCTTGAGAAAAAGCCATGCATAAATCTTAATGTTATCTTTTATGCATTGAATCCAGGCACCTAGTACAGCTAAAAGTTTCCACCGTCTTGCAAAATTAAGTTGCACTACCATTAATGGTCCATTATATAACACTGTTTTGACGTAAGTTAATCTGTCATATCAAGATTAAAATATAAAAAAAAATTAGAATCAATTTCTATTATAATTTGCATATAATTATTTCATAAAAAAAAAATGATACTTGTTGCGCCAATCTTCATGAGCGTTTGACTCCAATGAAGAGCTATGTGTAAAATAAATCCACTGGCCGAAAGTTATCCGACGGAGAGATGCTTAAGTTAGTGAGGAGTGGTGAATAGGAGATTGAGAATAAAATTTAGTAGAGTTTTAATTCAGGAATTGTCCTTACCATTGCTGTTCCCTTACCTCTCATTTATAGACGATTCGTATATAGCGGTTGAGCATGTGGGATCTCACTTATTATGGCACTAAAGAGTAGTTAGTCCCCACTATCGAATTATAATGATAGAGTTAGTGGACAGTTTATGCCCACTAACGATTGTGGTATGCAGTCGTTATGCATTCTTCACGATTGTGGTATCGCGATTGTGAATTCTAATTTGATAATAAGTCGGTGATTCCGATAAACCAACTGGCCATCAATTTCTCATATTTTATACGGAAGAACCATCGGCAGTACAGTGTATTAGGTCGCTTGGATTGGTTCCTGCTTGGAAAGATGATCGGGAGGTACTGGTAGGCAGTCGGCCATTCTTCATATTCTGTGACATCGATAGGATGTTGGGATGACGAACTTTGTGGATGCTACAATCGAACTGATAACTCTCCTGACTGTCCTATTTTGACGACTAGTTGGACATTTTAGTCCAACATCCGTTGCCGATGCGGAATTGGAAACCAACCTTGAATTGGGGGCAGTAGTTTCGATTATTCCAACAGTTGCCCCTTACTCCCAAGTCCAAAGTGACTTGACACGTTGGACGATAGGAGTCTGCGTATCTTCTACCATGACTTCGAGCTCCGATTTTATGGTCATTTCGGTTGTAGATATTAATGATTCTCTTGAAAATAGAAAAATCTCCAGCCATTTTATCGTTTTAATGATCATGCGATCATCATTAGGATATCAAATCGAAGGGATAGCTATTTAATATTGTAAGTGGTCAGATGACGGGATGATTCAATTGATTTGATTTTGATACGTTGGATGCCACCATATGTCCAATGATTGTTGGTTCTTGACGATTCACGTGGATTGTGCCGATGTATTTTGATCAGACGATAGGTATGTCGAAAGATTTAGATGATGATTGGTCCTGATATGGCTGTGTTAAGATATGAGAGAATCTTGATTTGAACGAACTTATCTCGGCTATTGGCGGGTTCTATATAAAGATCGCTTTCTTCCTTTTTTTTGAATCTTCTGCAACTCTGAGAGCCTGAGAATTTTCTGACGAGCATTGAGAGCTCGATTGAAAGGAATCACCTTCTTCTTCTCCACATCTTTCGAATTTCCAAGATTTCCTTTCACTTTCAAGTTGGCCTTCATTTTCTCCTTCCCTTCACTCCTTTTTCAATTTTCTCCGCTATTGTTAATAGCTAGTAGGAGTAGGAAGGATAAAGATAAGGTTAGGAAAGACGAGGATAGACCTGTAGGTCGATTCTCTCATTTAGAATCCTCTCGGGGTAGTCAATTGGTTAGTCCGATTGATGACTCCCCTTCGGGTTCGGCCATAGAAGCTTCTTCTATAACTGGATCCAAAGTTCTTTGGTTCCGAGAGCGATATCGTATCCCAGAGTAATTTCAATTTTATACGTCGGTCTGGTTGATTGGGTGCATTCTCCTCCTCCAGGCCAAGTGGCTATTTATGTAGAGTACCTTTGGGCTGGTCTTCATTTTTTGATTCTAGACTTTCTTCGAAATATTTTTGACTATTATAAGATTTATCCTGTCCAACTCACCCCAAATTTCATTCGGACCATTATCAATTTTTCTCTATTGCATCATCTACTTCGAACTAGTCTTAGAGTGTCTCTTTTTTGATCTTTTTTTGTACTTCATCCACACAATAAATTTAAAGGTTGGTGGTTCTTTCGCCCGAGGCAGGGTCAGCATTTTATATCTGGGCTCCTTTCTTCCATCTATGGGTGAAAAAATCGGTTCTTTTTTGTTTCTTCCTCTTTGGCTTGGGATTTTACTTCTTCTTGGGGAGAACCTAGGGTGAGCCCTAACGAGAATAGCAGAGTTGATATTGCCGATCGAGAAAACTTTCAATATTTGAAAGACATGAAAGTCCCTCCACAAGGAGAGCTGCTGACAGAGCAGAGCCTGTATAACTTTCAATATTTGAAAGACATGAAAGTCCCTCCACAAGGAGAGCTGCTGACAGAGCAGAGCCTGTATGATGCCGGACTTAGTTCGGCACCTTCCATAGGTATAGCATAGTATTTATCTTCGATTTATCATTTTTTCTATTTAACCTCAAAAATTTATGGCTAAGTCATTGTTACTTTCCATCTGCGGGTGTGCAGCCGTTGGCGGATGAGATTCGATGGAATGCCATAAGAAAGAGGCCAGCTACTAGTGCAGGTCCATCTTGAGGTCCAAAAAAGACTCGACCTGACACTCGTTTGTTGGATATTTCTGAAGCTTGCACTGATCCCATAATTGCACTATCAGCTCTAGGGATCCCACCATTAGCTGAAGCTCCTCCATCGGTTAAGCATTCTAGCAGTCATAACAATGGCGATGTTATGATCGTTGATCCACCACCAGCCAACGCGGCACCAACGATGTCTCGAGCGCCATCATCATCTCGACGGTCCTCTACATCCAAATGGATGGCAGTGCCAATCGGTCAGTCGTTCACTCATGAGCACGAGAAAATGCCATAGGTTTCGACTAGCGATCAGGCTCCAAAATATTTTACAGAGCATTTTGACATTCGGATATCCGCAGGCGAGTTGGCCCTAGGGAACCCAAAACTGGTCAAGTGGCTTTTGGAAGCTGTGCTTCTCTCGACAGACTAGGAGAATAGAAAGGATCGAACCATATCCGACATCTTTTCATCATTTTATCCCACCATCCTTAGCGTAAGTTGGTATTCCACTACTTGCTTGCTTTTGTTCTACTTACCATGTAATTCTAACCGCTGTCTTTTTCAGTTGGTGCATGATGCGTCGGCATTAGAGATAGGAGTCCGGAGACTACTGGAACTCGGTCGGATATGGGCCGATCGGATTGCAACCATAAATGCTCATAAGAAAGTCACCGATGAGCTTCTTCAGGTGACAATCAATTGGAAGAAGAAATACAAGGAAGAAATCTCCCGCTAGAAGGTCGAGTTAGCATCGGCATAACAGAACGTCGCCTCCCAAGAAACTCGGATTCAACAAAAGAAGAGTACAATCAACCAACTTTGGAGGAGAATGTGATGACTGCTTTCACGAACTGGAGAATGAGTGGGAAGGGCATCGGACGATCGAAGCAAGGTTAGCACTGATCGATGCCGAGTCGATGACCGCGAAGGAAGCGGCGAAGATCGCTCAGGAGGCTCTTAGTCAAGCCATCGAGGACTACAAGAAATCTGAAAGTTTCAAACAAAAAATCCTCGAAGGTAGTGATAAGGCCTACTGGATAGGGTTCGGGGATGGTAGAGATAATATTGTAGAGCTTTACCCAAACCTAGACCTGAGTAGCATCACCATCTCGACTCCGGGAGAAAAGGCGACAGGAGCAACATCGATTGCCAAAGAAACTGCTCTAATTACTAAAGAAACCACACCGATGTCTATCGAAGTAGAATCAATTACTGTCAGAGTCCATGAGGCCGAAGCGGTAGCGATGACTGAAGCAACAGCATTGAAAATTGCTCAGTGAAGTCGAGCAGCAATCGATGTAGTTTCTTTCTCTTTTTATCATCGGACCTTAGTCCGATTTTGTACCCTTCAATTGATAATGAAAAAATCTTTTTAAGTGTCGAATCTCTTAGAATGTGATCGTCATCATTTTTTTTAATGACCGACTAGTTCGCTGTATATGACTGTTGCTAATTTAGATGAATAGCAATCAGTAATTCATCAATCGATGTCATAAAGTTTGCCCTCTAGTCGGGCATTAACCAACTAGTCTTTGGGCATAATTTTTGTAACTGGATATCAATCGATTAACTTTATGACTATTTGATATGCGGACATCAACCGAATATCTTTCGACCAATCGGAGTCGATTTGTAATTGCATACTAACCGATTACCTTTATGAATATTTGATATACGAAAATCAATAGAATATCCTTCGATCGACAAGAGTCGGATCAGTATGTAAATTAACCCATAGGTCATCGATCAAATATCATATTTATAGATAGCTAAATATTCAGCTAAAGTCTGTTGGAAACCGAAGATGTCATTTTGAATATATTATATCATAAAGACAACTTTACTGATAATACATTCGTAGATTGTCAGCATTCCATATCAGGAGGATAGTCATGTCGTCGAGGGTCTCAAGCCGATATGCACTCGAGTGAAGGATTTCGGTCATCCTGTATGAGCCTTCCCAATTAGGAGATAATTTTTTTTGATCCAAAGATTTTGAAATTTTTGCTTTTTTTAGAACCAAATCTCTGAGATGGAAAACTTTCGATTTAACCCTTGCGTTGTAATAACTGGCCACTCTTTGTTGGTATGCAGCCATCCTTATTTGAGCTTATAACTGAGCCTTTAGGAGTAAGTTATAGTCGGCTCTTCAGTAATCGAAGTTATTTAGCTCTGCATACTGTTTGACTCTCATTGATGGTAATCCGATCTCCAATAGGATCACTGCTTCCATTTCATATGTTAGATTAAATGGTGACTCTTTCGTTAGGATGCGAAGAGTCGTTCGATAAGTCCATAAGATTGGATATAATTTTTTTATCCATAAATCCTTAGCTTCATTCAATCTAATTTTGAGATCATGTAGAATTGTTCGATTTATCACTTCTGCTTCTCCGTTTGACTGTGGATGGCCAACGGAGATGAATTTATGGGTAATATAAATTTTTACACAAAATTTTTTGAATTTTTGATTATCAAATTATCTGTCATTGTCTTTGAATCAGTATATAATGAACTTTTGAATAAAGTCTTCCATTTTGTCTTCTGTAATTTGTGCTAGGGGTTCAGCCTCCATCCATTTGATGAAATAATCCACGACAACACAAGAAACTTTCTCTAATCAATCGCTGGAGGAAAAAGATCGAGTATATCGATTCCTCATTGGGTGAAGGGCCTTGGTGCAATAATCTGTGTTAACTGACTGGTCGGTTGATGCTGAATGTTGGTATATTTTTGACATACTTTGTACTTTCAAATAAACTCGATTGCATCTTTCCTCATGGTGGGCCAATAATATCCCTGTCATAAGACTTTAAAAGCTAGTAATTTATCCCCTAAGTAATTTTTGTAAATCCCATCGTGGACTTCTCAGAGAGCATAATCAGCTTCGGTAGGCCTCAAGCATTTGGACAATGGAAGAGAGAATGACCTTTTGTATAATTATCTATTCATCAGCACATACTACGAAGCCATCCATCTTAATCGTTTGGCTTCTAATAAGTCCTCGGATAGAATTCTCTCGATCAAATATTGAATAATTAGGTCCATCCAGCTTGATTCTTCATTTATTTATTGTACTTCTTCAACTTTATCAATACTTAGTTGTTCAAGGTATTCGATAAATATTCGATCGAATAAACTGAAAGAAGTAGTCGTCAGTCAGAAAAATGCATTGGTGCATGCATTTTCTGTTTTAAGAATGTGGAAGATCTCAAAATACTTGAAGGTTTGGATGAGATCTCTCAATTTTTGAAGGTATTTCACCATGATCGGGTCCCGGACTTCAAATTCACCTTTAGCTTGTTCAGCGATCAATTGTGAATCGATGAAAATCTTCCATTTATCCACACCAAATACTTTTGCAATCTTCAAGCCGGTTAATAAAGCTTCATATTCAACTTAGTTATTTGAAGCTTTGAAGTTGAACCAGAGGACATATTCGATCACTATTCATTCAGAATTGATGAGTATGAGGCCAGCTCCACTTCCTTAAGTATTGGATGCTCCATCAATATGTAACACCCAAATAGATTCTGGTTTAACCTTCACGCTCTCAATTTGCTCAGATTTGTCATCAAATTTATCATCGAGTGCGGTACATTTGGCGATGAAGTTGGTCAAGATTTGAGCTTTTATTGATGGTCGTGGGTGATACTGTATATCAAATTTGCCAAGTTTAATTATCTATTTCGTCATCCAACTGGAGGTATTTGGTCACTGCAAGATTGTCTTCAAAGATTGATATGTTAAAACGACCACTGAGTGTGCTTGAAAGTATGATCGAAGTCGTTGGATTGATATAACAAAGGCATTGACTATCTTTTCTGCCTTTGAATATCTAGTCTCAGCATCATGGAGTACTCTACTTGTGTAATAAATCGATCTTTAAATTTGATTTTCATCTTCTCTGATGAGAACTGAACTAACCACTTCTAAAGATGTTGTCAAGTAGAGATACAACGTTTCTCTCTCCTTTGATTTTGTAAATAGTAGAGGAGAAGTCAAATACCTTTTCAAATCTTTGAAAGTCTGTTGGTATTCATCCGACCATAAGAAGCCCTTTGTTTGCCGTAAAGTCTTAAAGAAGGATAGACACCTTTTTACCGACTTTGAAATGCCGTAAGTCTTTTGTCGTCATTCACCTACTGTACTTCCTTTTTAGAGTTAGATTGCTTCATGTTGAGGATGATCTTTATCTTCTCTGGATTAGCTTCAATTCTTCACTGCGTCATGAGAAACCTGAGAAATTTTTTAGCTGTGACATCGAAAGCATACTTAGTTGGATTTAGCTTCATCTGGTGTCGTTGAAGTGTATCGAAAGCTTCCTTCAAGTCTCGGATGTGATCATATGTTTCGACGCTTTTCAAAAGCATGTCATCAACGTAGACTTTCATGTTCCATCTGATTTGCTCCTAGAAGACTTTGTTGACCAACTGTTGATAAATCACTTTGATATTTTTTAAGTCGAATGGCATCACTTTGTAATAGTAGAGATCTTTATCAGTCGTAAAGGTTGTGTTCTCTTTATTTTCGGGCATCATTTGGATCTGGTTGTATCCTAAGAAGGCATCTATAAAGCTCAAAAGTTTATGCCTTGATGTTGCATCAACTAGTTGGTCAATCTTCGACAGAAAGAAGCCGTCCTTTGTACAGACTTTATTCAAGTCGGTATAATCAATGCAGATTTATCATTTTTCGTTGACTTTCTTCACCCTCACGATATTGGCTAACCAATTCGGATAGTTGGCTTTCCTGATGAAGTTTGCTGTAAGAAGCTTGTCAACTTCTTCATCGATGATTTTTTGCCTTTTGGAGACAACTTCTTTTCTTTTATCTCATCAGTTTAAATTTTGGATCAATATTTAACCAATGAGTTATCACATCTGGAGGAATCCCAGATATGTCAGCCACTGACTAAGCGAAGACATCGGTGTTTCTTCTTAATAAATTTAGTAGTGCTCTCGTACTGACTTGGTAGAAGTGATCTAATTTGAACAGTTTTTGTCAGATCATTTTCTCTTAATGGGATCGAAACTAATTGTTCAATTGGCTCACCTCTTCCTTCATTATCTCTTTGGTCTAGTTTGTCAACTAATAGAGATTCTTCGGATTTGCTGCCGTCGACAAAGATCATGAAGCAACATCGGATCAGTTGTTGATCCCCTCACATCTCTCCGATCTCTTTTCTTGTTGAAAATTGGATAAGAAGATGGTATGTTGAAATAACCGCTCTCAACGTATTAAGTCCCAATTGTCTAAATATGACGTTATAAGCAAAGGGCACTCGGACAACAGTAAATGTTAAGAAGATGGTGCTTTATCGTGGTTTGATTCTAACGGTTATAGGGAGAGTAATTTCTCCTTCTATACTAACTGCATCTTCTGTGAAGCCAACTAAGGGGTAGAAACTTTCTTGAATCGGCCAGTAGATGAACGTATTTGAGAGAAGATGAAGTAAAACAAAACATCTATAGAACTTTCATTATTTACAAGTACTCTTTTTACATCATAATTAGCTATAGTCATTGAAACAACTACAGCATCATCATGGAGAGTTTGGACTCTTCGAAGAGCTTCATTAGAAAAAGAAATTAAATGTCCACTTCATTGTCACTTGGAAGGGCTTTCCGAGGACTCTGCCTCCCTAGGTGTTTTTTTCGAGATCATATTAATGACTCCCATCGTTGGTTGATTATTATTAACTTCCTCAGGTTAAAGTTGGGATTATTGGTTGGTGGGAGGCTGAGTCAGACGGTCATGTCGATATTTTTTGAGATAGCTCCATCGGATTAGAGCTTCTATTTTATCTTTGAGCTGAATATATTGTTCGATATCATGATCATGATCACGATGAAACTGATAGTATTTCTTCTTGTTGCAGCTTGTTGGTGGTGTTCTCATTGGTGGTGGATGATGAAGGTAATCTTCTCCCTTAATCTTCATTAGAATCTATGTATAAGGAGTAGAGAGAGGAGTGTAGGAGTCATACCTATAACCGAAGTTATTCGATTTTAAACTTCGTCGGGGGGATGAAGTTTTCTTGTTGGCTGATACCCGACTTAGTCCAGCTTGGGTTCTATTTTTTTTTATTTTTTCTTCTGATATTTTTCTTTCGATTGACGTCGGTCAGTAGCGCCCTCATCTGCATGGATATATTTGTACATGCGTTTGAGGAGTTCTGCATATGTCCGAGGAAGCGTCTTATCCAAAAAATAAGAGAACTTGAAACTTCTAAGCCCTCTCTTCATGATCGAGATGGTCATATCCTTGTTGAGATCTCGGACTTCAAGCGTGGTAGCATTGAAATGTGCCATGAAGCTTCTTAAAATCTTTTCTTCATTCTATTTGATGGAGAAGAGACTATCGAACATTTTTGGCATTCTTCTATTGGTAAGAAAATGAGCCACAAACAACTGCTCCAGTTGCTCGAATGAATGAATGCTTTTCGACTGGAATCCGAAATATCAGGCTCGAACAGTTTTTCAGATGATGGTCGGAAAACCCAAACATAAGAGGACGTCGGTTGCTCTCTGAATCATTATGAGAGCCTTATAGCTCTCCAAGTGATCAATAAGGTCGGTGGAGCCATCGTAAGGCTCCATTTGTGATATCTTAAATCGAGTTGGGATCGACTCATCCAAAATATATTGAAAGAAAGGTGGAGAGGTGTGGATGCTGAGGTTATTGATAGGACCTCGGTTATCCATTTGAAGTTGAGCAAGACGGCGGTCGATTTCTCTAAGCTCGTGCTCATAGTCGTCGAGCTATTTTTGTTGAGAAATTTCAAGAGTAAAATCCTCTCCCGAAAAGCTTGATGGTGAGCGGGGTCGTTTTCCTTTCTTTGAGTGGTGACGGAGGGAATGGAGAGGAGACTACCGATGATGGTGAGTAGCACGGTGAGAGTACCGGGATGGCTGTGACTCGATATGGTGGGAATACCGAGTTGGTTGTTTGCCCGATGAAGGGGATCGTTGTGGAGCGCAACGACTGTGCCTTGAGGGCACTTTGCACGGTGCCTGCTCCTCCATCGGAGGTTGTTGTTACTATTGCTGCTGTTTTGCAGTTTATTGGAGGCTATGAACTGCCTCCATCAAAGTTTTAACCTGCTGCACTAAGGCAGCAAACTGTTGTGCATCCATCGTGATGAGTGGACGTGAGGAACTAGCTCTGTAGGGGGTGGTGGAAGATCTTCCTGATGGGAAGATTGCCTGATGGAGCTGTGGAAATATTTTGGGCTCTTATTTTTGGCATATTTATTGCCTAGAAATCGCTGAGGCTATCTCCCTACCTGGTGCACCAATCTATTGCGACCAATCTTCATGGGCGCCTAACTCCGATGGATAGCTACCTGCAAAATAAGTTCACTGACCGAAGTTTGTCCGACAGGGATCCTCCGATGCTTAAGTCAGCAGAAAGTGGTGAACAGGAGATTGAGAATGAAATTTGATAGAATTTTGACCCAGGAATTATCCTTACCATTGCTGTTCCCTTACCTCCCATTTATAGGTGATTCGTGTGTAACGGTTGAGCACGTGGGGTCTCGCTTATTACGGTACTAAAGGATAGTTAGTTTCTATTATTGGGCCATAATCATTTAGTGGTCAGTTTATGCCCACTAACGGTCATAGTATGTAGTCGTTATGTATTCTCCATGATTGTGGTATCACGATTGTGGATTCTGATTTTATAATAAGTCGATAATTTTGATAAACCAACTGGCCCTCGATTTCTCATATTTTATACTGAAGAGTCGTCGGTAGTACAATGTATTGGGTTGCTTAGATTGGTTGCTGCTTGAGAAGGTGATTGAGAGTTACCGGTAGGCAGTCGGCCATTCTTCATGTTCTGTGATGCCAATAAGATGTCAGGATGACAAACCTTGTAGATGCTACAGTCAAGCCAATAACTCCCCTGACTGTACTATTTTATAACTAGTTAGATCTTTCGGTCCGACATTCATTGTCAATGCAGAATCGGGAGCTGACTTCGAATTGGAGAGAACATATCCGATTATCCCAATAGTACTCGATAATACTAAATCTCTAGCCAGTAGAAAATAAACCTGGCACTAAGAAGAAAGATGGGCCAAGCCAATCAACAATTTACTAAAACTATGAGCAACATCACTCAACCAAACAAATATACAACTTCAAACTATATTATGTTACATCCATATTTAGAAGCTACAACTAAAACCATAAGCACTTGACCATATCTAGAATAATGTACTGGACTTAGAAACAAACTGGAATTTTCTGGCATCTCTCTCTCTCTCTCTCTTCAATTAAAAATACCATTGCTAGATCTGAAATTGTTAAAAACATTTAAAACCTGTGGATTGTAACCTAACTTTTTCTTCAATGGTGCAGTTGCCACACATCTAGCTTGATGGGTCTAATATTTGGCTTCGACAATGATATAACACATAACTGACACATATCCAGAATATTCACCAAAAGTGCATCACAGATCCAATTTGGGATTTTGTCTAACCCAACTAATTGTCAAGGAAAATAAGGAGAAGGATGCAACATGATGTTGACCCATGCACAACATATCTTGTTGCATGTATATTTTGGCATCTTCACGTACACTTGGGGAGTATTACTCATTGTTTGCACCCACCACGTGTTATAATAACTATGGCAATTTGTGGGGGTGCCTAAAGTTGGATCCCTCTTTAGGATCCGAGATGTTGCGACGGTCTAGGGTTAATACAGTGTCACACCATTATCTCAGATGACACTTTGCGTGGAACATGTGATATTTTGGCTCCACGTGGCATCTAGCAGAGATGACGCATTTTTGTGATAAAAAAAAAAATTTGTGGGCAAAAATCAGAATTTTGCTACATTATCCTTAAATAAATACAATCATAAAAATTGATATATCTATAAAATATTCAAAAACTGAATAAAAATTATAAAAATATATGGCTATTAAGTCATTTACACATGATTGACAATATATGCGGCAATCTAGTAGCTTCGTCCTAAGCATATATTGTGTCAAAAAAATACAAGAGCAATAATCACAAAATAGATAATCCTCCAACAAATTTACGTCAGATAAGAGAGTTGAAAGTCAACTAATTACTGTTGCTGAATCTCCTCCAACACAAAATGTGGAGCATCTAAATTTTAAATAGCATAGTTTAATTCTTTCCAATCTACTTTAAATTTTGTCATCGAAATTGTGGTATCAGAGATTCTGCTTCCACAGCAGCAATAAATAATCTAATTTTATTTATTTATTTATTTATTTTATTTTTGGGCATGCAAACATTTTATCCTTATGGAAAGTTCCCATCTCCCGTGACATACCACATGGGATGCATATTATATGGTTCAAAACTTTGTTGGATGATACAGTACAGTACAATTAAACTCTAAGGTACGGACACATGGGCTCACCTTGAGAAGAGAAGAGAGAAAATGGGAGGTGAAAGGGTAACTAGCTAAAAGTAATTACCATAGTGGTAGTGAATAGTTAGCTTCCCAAAGTGATGAACAGGGCGACCATTAGTTTTTTGTTTCCAGATGGCCAAGGAGTTGTCCAAGAATCTCAAGTGTCATTTTCCACAGCCAACCAAGACTTGAAAACATTTCTCCAGGATATGAGAACAATGTGTATCCTCCTTTATATATATATATATATATATATATATATATATATATATATATATATATATATGGCGCTTTGGGAAAAATGGTGTAAATACTTTTGCTATGGAATTGCCCTAGACTAAGTTGGCAAGCCCAATTTGGGTTGTTCATTGACCATGTTCGGTATTGTTTATGTTTGTTTATAGTTTTGATACCTACCTTTACTTTGAGGACATTTTGAGGGCATGCAGGGACACTGCAGTGTATGACCCTTGGAATGGAAATTTTGTTTTTTGCGTACGTGAAGGGTCCCTTCATATCATTATTTTGGGCCAATTCTTAGGACCCACTTTCCATTGATGTCAACTCTTCATAACTTGATGCCATAATTTTGTATTTAAAAAATTGAAAAGAAGCAAAAACTAAATAGCTTCATGCTAAATTTCTGGTTGTCATAAATTTATCGAACAAATGGAATCTATGCTGTCATGTGTTTGGAACTTCTTTTGTACATCTTTAAGCCAAAACCATGACTAATTAAATTTTCTTTTTGAGAGTAATTATATGGGATCTAAATAGCATACAAAAGATTTATGTGCCACATGGATAATGGAGATTGGTGCAATACATAATGGCCGGATGAATTAAGAAACACTATTTTGGTGTGGTTTTTAGGATGATGAAAGTTAATGTGATTGGTCGGTGCACCACAAATATCCTTCGACCCTTGGGATTCAGATATTCTTTGGTTGTTGTTATAAGAAGAAAACTAAACATAAAAGAGTAGAGTTGAAGGTTGTGAAAATTATGAAAAAGTACATATAAATTATTTTTTTCATTCATGATTTTAAGAATCTAATCAAATTTCCATCGCAACACAACCAAATACTGATTTTAGCTTCTAATGTCAAATATAATAAACTATGCATCCTAAAAACAGAACAGAATAAAATAAAATAACCTTACGTGCACCAAAAAAGTTTTATAAAAGGAATAAAATAGAAGTAGTTATTCCGGTTATGCTAGAATTAACTAGCAAAAAAATGCTGCGATAAACAATCTTAGTCTAAATTTACTCTAGAAATTTTATCCAATAATAGGAATACCTTACAAAATAACTATGCCGATAATTATAACCATCCCTGCTATACTATTTCTTATTCTTGATCTGAAAACAACCATAGTTCTAAGACATGAGCTCGCAATCTAATCATCTTATACCACAAGACTTCAAAACCTTCCTCTAGATAGAAACCTTCATAACCTTCAGAATCTTTTATAGTGCAAGCATCTGAAAGTATATATATTCTTTAACTAAAGTCACTAGGTAATCAAGTTCACAAGTTTGGCCATGACCGACTCAAGCTTAATAATGTAAGAACCTAGCTAGGTATATAAGACATGATAATCCTCGGTCAGGATAGGATCAAGACCTCGCTATTCTACATGGAATTATTATTGACTCGAGCCATTGAAGGTTGGTTTAATTAATTGTGTTTTGTGGTGTGTACGGAGAAAGAAGCAAGGATATGTATGGCTTGCAAACTTTTTGGCGTCGCCCACAGCTGACAGGGTGCGATTTCAAATGCTATGTAGGGTTTGGGAATTCGGAATGGTGTTGTCTTGTGGTCAATTGGCCAAAACCCCAGCAGAAAAGTTACATAGCCCACCCAATAAAAAGCCAACGCCACCCTCCCACCCCATTTTGAAAACGACTCAAACGGCTCTCTTATCGGTGAATTTATTTCTCCCTCTCTCTCTCTTTCTAAACTATCTCTGCACACTTCCACCTATCTCTGTGTAGGATAGACCCTCACGTGATGGAAGGCAGGGAGGATTAGTTCATTTATTCCGGGTGGGATTGGGAATTTTGCAGGATAATTAGGTGATATATGAAATTTTTTAGTATTTTAGACATGTTAGATATATTAGGAAAAGCGGAAACAATACATATTCCTTTTGTTTGTACTATTTTTTTAAAGTCATTTTGGTTAATATATTCGCAACATCAAGAAATAGTTATCGGCGATGTTGGGAAATTCTATAAGATTGCTGCTCGTTTTATATATTAATGGTATTATTTGTCAAAATTAAAAGTGTTGGATGTTTAATTTCTTCTCAATCATCCTCTGTCCATGCATAGATCTGATATCATGTCTCATCCTTTGTGCAGAATAGATAGAAGTATTTAATTTTGCTGAAAATGATTAAAATATATAATGGACTAGAAGATTCATTATATTCAGCACATTAGAAAATAAATTAACTTGATGAAATATGAGCGGGACCTTACTTAGAAGAAAATCAACTCATACCAATGGTGTTGGTAAAATTTAATCATCAGCTAGTATTTTATTGTGCTTTCCCACCCCACACCAAGGGAGAAGAGGGATGCAACTTTCAGCTTCAAAACAAGAATGAATTCATACTTTAGTTTAACAAGTTTAATGATTATCAAATTCAATACCAAGCAAAAAAAAAAAAAAAAAGGCTTCAAGTGGACAACAAGGTGAAAACAATAAGAAAAATGAGTGCACAATCAAATAAATTATCTTTTAAAAACAGCTAATACATATTGAATTCTTGCTTAAATCATTTGCTTAGCTAATTTAGAAGCCAATCAGAAATATTTAACATGGGAATGATTGTAATATGACCAGTGACATTTTTACCATGGTTAATTTATAATTTTTCCCTCAATTGTCCGCGTCCTTTTTCTGAGGTTTGGAGAGGCTAGAGCCCCATCCCTACCTGCCCCTACTCTATTTAGGTCATAAATTCCTTAGTAGACCAAGTCAATGTTCGATTAGGATTTCTATCGCTGCGGGGGTGTGGGGGGGTGGGTTAAAAGATTGGTGCAGAAAACTTGTAACACAAAGTTTTCACTAATTTCGTTTGATTTTTTATATCTAAATTTTTATTTATTATCCTGACACTTATATAACCAATAAAACGCCACATACTCCACTGGAACCAAGAAGGGAGACATTGAGAAGCATGCATGCTTCCAGTCCCCCATAACTACCCTGTCATATCCATCTACCATGGAAAGCTGCATAATATTATTTTTCACCATGGTGAAATTTGCATCACCCAATGGAAAAATTTTAAAAAAAGCTGCCCACAGTCAGAGAGATAACATCTATCCAGGTGATATTGGACAGCGGCATCTCTGTGCACAGTAGGCTTGCAGCGGTGACCAGAAATCTCAGAGCCTCCACCCTACAAGAAGTTCACATTAAACCATCCCCAATGCTTATAATATTTTACCCAATACACATATGCTCCAAAGGCTTAAATGTGAGCATGGGTTGGAAGAAGTGTTGGTCAAAAGACAACGACAATTAGTATAGAAAGAGACCAAGTACAAGCCAGAGCTTACATAAATATTAATATATATATAGATATAGAAGTATGCATTCCATTACTTCAATACAAAATTGGTGGCCACTGTGAGCCTCAAATATGGTCTCCCGTGGACACCTTGTCAGTAACGGAAATGCTATCAGACCCATCCACACACCAAGAAGATATTGCCCACAATGCCCCCCCACATGGATGGGGGCATTTTGGAAGGGACCTCCATAATGGTAAGTTTAGCACACCCTAACAACAAGAATTAAGATAGCTTATAGTTCTACAGTAGCCTGGCTTGTTCTTTGTCATGGGAATTAAACATCAGGAGAGAGGAGATCTATGAGGAGCTCCCTTCCTCCTATTGCTCAAGGAAAGGACTATCTGAGGGAAGAAGCCACCACCCTTCTTCCTCTTCGGCACCTCAGTGTCCTCGACCCTTCCCGAGCTGCCCCTGCCGCTGTTGCTGGAGCCGGAGCAGCCCTTGTACTGCAATGGGTCTTCCAGGATCGAATTCGGGGTGATCTGGCCGTCGTCCTCGATGAGATCGGAGCTATCCATCCGGAGATTCTCAAAGTGTGAGAACGCAAAGTCCGACTCGTCGAACCTGAACAGAATGCTCGATAGATCCTCGCCTTGCAAGACCACATGATCCACCTACAATTCAAAGGAATTCTCAATTCAATTGCACCCATGAAGTTTGTTTCCAACCTTGGTGGTCTCTCATTCCCAAATTGGCCCTATCCAACAAATGATAAATTTGTGTTCTTCCTTCAAATTGACTAATCTTGGACTAGTCATATTAGCATGCAATGATGCATATATAGATTCACCATATATATATGAAAGAAGAGACAGAATCATACTACTTTCTCTATGGAATTCAAAAGGGTACCTTGCAGGAGAGGGAGCAAAAGTGGAAGGGCTCTTGAAGGATTCTGTCACAGGTCAGGCAAATGTTTCCAGAGCCCTTGAAAGGCCTGGATTGAGGCCTTGGCTTCAGGAATACCACTTTGGCACTGTTTATAGTGTAGGGCTGCCGAAAAATAAAAAAAAAAAACAAAAAACAAAAATTTGAAAAGGAAATCCTTCCATAGAATTAACAATATTTTCCCTTCAATTTTGCATCTAAATTACTTAAAATCCTAATTTTCACATCTTTTAAAATCTTCTCATTGCATTACCTGGACATAGGAGCAGTCGATGAGCTTCTCCAGATCATCCAATCGAACCACATCATTGTACACATACCGCCTCACCTAAATTAATTAAAAATTAGAGTTAATGCATTTCAAGCATGGTTCTTAGATGATCTTCTAACTCAAATGCCAAGAAATATTTAAGTAATTATATAACAACAATTAAGTTCATTCAGAATAAATTAAATTTACTAAATGTAGCTTTTTTTTGGCTTAGCATTCCAAAAATGCACCCATTGATCAGATAATAATTGGGTTCGTTAAAATGCAAGTCATGGGCTACTTATTACAAGATTTTGACCAAATGATTATTAGGAAATCTCATCATAGAAAGCTACAGAAGGACAAGAACATGAGGTAAAAAGATACTTTTGCCCCTCTGACATCCGTACTCATAGAAAGGATCACCATGTGCTTGGGGGCAGAAATGTAAACCTCTTTCAAGTTGAAAAAAGGTGGTAATTTTGAAACTTTCTTCGCCTTGAAGGAAGATAAATACGACAACGCTCCCACGCACCGTCTCAGTTGGGAAATAAAAATCCAGAATTTTAATTGAACAAATATTAAACCTGATAGGGTTACTCTGAGGTGAAGAAAAAAAAAAAAAAAGCTATGCCTGTAAAAAATAATGGGAATTATTTGGATGAAAAAGGTAAATGGAAGCCTAGCTTTTCAGTGTTAATGGTTAGATGGACTAAGAAAGAGTTTTGAAAGAAACAAATTTCTAGTAAGAATAAGGTGAATCCAAGGAGACTAATTATTGAAGAAGGGAAGAAAAGCTTCTATGAATAGCAAAGCGGCTTGGATAATTCTACTGCTAAAGAAAGTAAGACTAAAATAAAAAAAACAAAGAAAATTGAGAAAATAAAGAATTGCAATGATTAAGGGAATGATAAAAGGAAGAAAAGATCTACAAGCAATGATAAAAGGAAGAAAAGATCTACCAAGGATATCATGCATAACAAAGAATTTCATATCGTAGTCAAGCAAGCCAAACTTCAGGGTAATTTTCAAAAAACAAGAGGAGTCTTGTGAAAATGGTTCATGAGAGAATTTATTGCCTAAATCACTGAAAAGACCTAAAGAGATGGGAATTGTTCTTTTGGATTTCTAGTGGAGTAAGCTATTACTACTACCAACACCAAAGGAGTCATAAATACACTCCCCTTTTCGACAGATGACTTGCTTTATGTCTATCACTCTCCAGACTATGTTGTAGAGAAAGGCAGACAAAAAGAGTGCATGAAGAGAGAGATGGAGAGCAAGAGAGGTGCATGCATCAAGAAAAGGGCCTGTATTTCACCTATTCCCACCACCACCACCAGCAGTACTGCAACATCTACTACTATTTCCATGTCAAGCAAAATAAAACAAAACAGTAGTTTTTTTTTTTTTTTGAAAAAAAAAAAGAAGCTAAAATGATGGGAGTCCAAAAGTGGATTCAGAACTCCAATTTTCAAACAAAATAACCATATGATGTCGGATCTTTCTTAGAAAGATTATTTCTACTATAGCTGCTATCCTTGGTACTACTACCATTACCAATACCAAGATTTCGCGACAGATTGACCACCTTTTTCATATGAGTTTCATTTGGAAACACCATCAAACTAGAAGTAACAAAACAAAATTACAAATTAAAGGTGAAAAAATAGAAGCCACCAGGGAATTCAAATGAAGAAATCCAATCCAAAAAATAAAACATGTGGCATACTTTTAAAGGAAACTAGCAGAAGCAATAGTACTGTTGCCAAGCACCATAACAACCACTGTTTCTAGCCCCAAAAGATTGAAGCTAACCAGCTAGAATTCAAGCAAATCTAAATAAGAGATGGGAGGAGGAAGTGAGAAAAAAAAAGGGGGGAAAAAAAAAGAGAAAAAGATAGGAAGAAGAGAGGAAGCAAGAAGACCAAGGAAAGGACCAGAGGACCAGACCTGGAGGAGTGGGTGGGAAGGGTGGGAGGGTGCGCAGTGGGGGCAGATGCTGGTGCAGCAGTCGAGGCAGAAGATGTTCTTCTCGTTCTTCTTCCTGCTCTCATGGGCCCCACACCCCACAAAGAAGCTCTCCTCCACCAGCCCACCCAGCCACCCCGGCATCCCATTTCCTCCTCCATCCCCCTTCCCATCCCTTCTCTCTTTTCTCCTCCCTTCTCTCTCTCTCTCTCTCTCTCTCTCTCTCTCTCTAAGGAAAGGATGTATAAAGATATCGTTCTCTCTTACTCACTCTCGCTGGGAGGTGGGTATAGCTTAGAAGAGGGCAAGGGAGGGAGGGTAGGGAGGGGTTAACGAACCTCCGAAGGGTATTTATAGAGGAAGGTGGCAGGGTTTGGGAAGAGGGGGGACAAAAGAAAAGCAGGAAAGGAAAATATGGGGCTGAAGCAAGGAAAAAGAAAAAAAAAAAAAAAAGGAAAAATGTGAATTGTACAAATAAAACAGATGGCATCATTGATGAATTTTTTTGAAAAAAATATTACCTACACCATATGCATCCCATGGCCACACATACAGCCCATTCATCAAACGGATATTTTGATGCATTATAATAGGAATCAGTGGCTGTGGTTGAGTGCATATATGGTTATATTGGCGTGTATATTTTATCCAATAATTTTTCTTATTTATGGTGTTATTTTTGGCAGCAACGGGGGGGCCTGTTTCGGTGTTGTGCTTATGGCGGGAAAGGCGTGGACCCACCACTAATTGTTTGTACTTTTCTGTGCTGCCGAATAAGAAACGGAGTGGGAAAAAAAATTGAAGAAGAAAGGAAAGGTTTTTTGTTTGGTTTACCTAATTTATCTTTGTCAATATTATCTGCTTTATTTTTTAGTTTTTTTTTTTTTTTTTGCTTCATTCTCTTCCTATCAATCTTTCTCGCTCTCTGACTCGTGTTATTTGTAGCCTTTTTTGTTCTTGTTTTATATGGATTTCATTTTTTTGAGCTTCTTTATACTTTTCCTCTCGTTTCATTTATTTATTCATTTTCTTTGTTGGAGTCAGGGTGCGGAAGGCTACCCTTAATATGGCTGTAAATTTAAAAGTGACATTTGCTCAGTACAACGCCATATTTCCATCTCTGTGCCCCCCCTCCCCAACCCTAAAGTTCTCCAATTGATGCAATAATTCTTGCTATTAAGCTCTTGGGGAGTGAAGGGGTCCACGTAGAGAGACAACTTAATTAGGCTTCGTTAAGGAAAAAAAAAACTAAAATGACAAATTGGCAAGGCACTATTTTGCGTTTATTACTCACCTTCTTTTGGATTTTTTTTTTAAACTTTTATAAATGAATCTGGGTCAATATTAATTATCTATCTTGGAAAATGGGATCTACTAAATAAAAATAGGGATCGAGAGGATCATTGCCCATACTTGCCTTATACTTACCTAAAAGCAGGATAAGACAATATGGATAGAGTTAGACAAGTTAAATTGGATAGATTAAATTGATTAGAGCTACAAAAATTATTTTTATATAAAAATTATTTTTTTATCTCAAGAAGAGAATTTATGAAGATATATATATATATATATATATATATATATATAAAGAGAGAGAGAAAGATAAAATTCTGAACAAATTTTATTATTATCCATGTCTCCGGAGGACAACCAACAGGTGACCTCGGCAACATTCATCCCGAATCCACTATAGATCAGGTAAAACTCAACCTGTTACGAATGGGTGAGCTCAGATACCCAATAAAATGGAGTAGATTGTCACTCTAAACAAAAATGATATTGAAGAAATATATTAGATTTTCTTTAAAAGAGTATCAAAAAACATACAGAAAAAGAAATCTCACTAATTAAACATAACAAAGTTGAATTCAACTAATAGGGTTATATGCATGTAGTAATAGTAGTGAAAGTAGTGGAGGTGGTGGTGGTATTGGGGTTGGTGGCAAGGCTGGTAACGACATGGTGGAGGTGATGGTGATGATGTTAATGGTGTAGAGGAGAAGATGGCAATAGTGACAGGAGTCAACATGATGTTGAGACACTAATAATATAGCAGAGATGGCAATGATAATAATGATTGATAATAAAAATAATTTTAAAAATGAGAAATCAAAACAATAGTATCAAATATATTTTTTGTCTTGATTTCTACAAGTTTCTTTTAAAAAAAAAAAAAAAAAAAGAGATACCATAGAGGTCCTTAAATTTTCTTTTTTGTTCAACACTGTAATGTTCTACTAATATATGACAAAAATGGATTTTGGGAACACATAGATATAATAATATAGTAGTTTCTTGTGCGCGCAATACTTATTATTTTGTTATCCTAAAGATTTTGATTATTGTTTCTAAATAGATGGAAATTTTAGAATATTCAAATCAAAGACCATTTTTGTATTGAAAATTGTACAAAGAGTAAACTACAAAAATTCTCCTAAGATTAGAGATAAATTACACTTGTACTTAATAGTTTGAAAAATATATACTTATCCCCTTGAGGTTTATTTTTGTCCAATATATTAATCCATAACTTAACAGAATATTGACTAAATCATTAACCTTAAATGAGACTTAAATGCCATATTAGAAAAAATATCAAAAAAGAACAAAATAATGTTAAGTGACATAATGGTCATTTAAGGGTTTAAGAAAATATATGCATCCTACTCCTTACTCAAGGATAATTTTGATTTTTCTCATGAGATAAATAGTATCACTAACACTATTAATTTAACTAGATGTAGGTGCAATAAGTCAATTTTTTTTTTTAAATTTACCCTTATTTCAAATATAAGACATGAATTTGGTGGCATGATATTTTGTATTTTGGAATTATGAAGGATGTGAGCTAGATGACTCAGGGCTTGCCACAGTAGTCATAACCTTCTACTTAGCCAGTAAAAGTTCTTGGTTTAATTCTTAGATAGTGCATCTCTAAAATTTTGGACCTAAGTAAATGTAGCACACGTCAATCTTACTTCCTTTGTCCAGAAAATAATATGATCACATGAAATAAAAAATAAACATAAGGTGTTATGATTTGAAAATTATGAAATAGATGAACATGTGTGATAAAGATTATCGAGAACATTTTTTTGCTTTAAAAGAAGAGTTATAACTAGCAAGCGGTCCTATTAAGATTCACATCTAGGTGAAAGGACCATAAAATTCAATTTTAAAAGATCATATATTATGGAAACATTAAAGATTCATGGCTGATCTTTTATATTAAAAACAAAAATAAGATCTTCCTTTAGGTTCTTACATTTTCTTTGCTCGGCGAGAGATGTAAAACCATGCTTACAACTTTTTCATATGAACCATATAGCTATTATAGAGATGCAATGTATTGTATTAAAATATTAATTTTTGCATGAAATAAAATGCTTTAATAATTCTAATAGTCATTCAGTTGGGAGTGGCATTTTATAATTTATAGATAGTTGATTCATAATGGAAAAATCATGGAGATTTCTATAGTTAAAAATAAATTTAGATAAGGTGATAGTCAAAAATCTAGAGTGGAATTTGTTTGATTGGTAGTAGCCATATCTCATAACAATATTTTAGATACCAGACATCTCAAACATTTTTCTGCACTAAAAATAAAATATGTTATACGTAGCCTCCAATTGTACATATGGAGTCCATAGAGTATCTACGAAGATCATATCCAAAATTTTATTCATAAAGTGGTTGCAATATTTTTTAGCTTCAAGTAAATTTCTAAAACACTTCCTATTACTAAGGTCAATAATGGGTAAAAAGGATGATAATATTAACTGGTATTTGTAAATGCTGTTCTTCATTTTGCATGCCTTCTCAAACATGAATACATTAACTTTCTCCATTTTTCTCTTAGTCTTCATCTTTCAACCGTTATAACTTCTAAAGAGTTACAATCAAGAAAACTAGTAATTTAATCAAATGCTAACTAAATATCTATAAAAGTTCATTGTGGTAAAATGTTAGCTTTAGAACCACTCATAATTAATATTGGTTCCATTAATGTCTTGTTACATTCTAAGTTCTTGTTAATTGCACATGCTTCGCCCTATGAAGAGCAGAAAATATATACAGCAGACTACAACCTGTTAGCTTTCAAAATTCATAGTTCACGTCCATCAGTGATATTCTAAATTCAGAAACTAAACTGATTTAGAGAGAGAATATATTCTATAATATTTGAGGGGAAAAAAAAAAATTTCTATAACCAATGCTTTTTAGCACGGGTGAGAAAAATAAGTATATTTAATACCCATGCGACCATGAACCATGCCAATCCATTAAGTTGGGCCAACACAACATCATTCGGTGGGGCCCAATTTCCAATAGAAACTTGCCATGTCACTACACGCCAATCATGTCCCATCAATCATCATTTACAAACTCCACGATGGAAACAAACATATAGAAACTTCCATCATTCCAATAAGCCCATCCTGCTCAAGTTAATTGGGCCTAAAGCCCAATAATGTTAAAAGGGGAAAGTTTAGCTTGGGGATATATTGTCCCTCAGCAACAAGTGAGCATTAGTTTTATATCAAATCAGAACTATTCAAGATCTTCCAACACATTTATTTATTTATTTTCTTGGAGATAGAGGAGGGAGTTAAGGCTCAGCTCATCAACATCTACAAATTTCATCCATAACATTCATGAAGGAAAGAAACTAATAATGGAGGGCTGGTTGGTTATTCTAATTTTGCTTACGTATCTGGCTTCTAGAATGCTATTCCATGCAAAATTTGGATATGTGCATTGAAAAATCAACCAACTTCATTGGTCCATGCAATATTTGAGCTATCGGAATTATCGATACCAGGGCTCATGTAAAACTTGGAGCTTATGACGTAATTTTTTGCTTAAGCTTAGGATCTTGAAGTTTCAAACTAAAGTTCCTACTAAAATTTGAGCTTTGGAATCAAAAGGGATTTGTAACAGACTCAACCTGTACACCTTAGTTAATGACCCTTCTACAGAGAGTCAAACATGAAACTGGATAATACTGGAACTGAACAAAGAGAGAATCAGCAGATCAGAACTTTGATAACCATTACCAAATTTAGAGCCCAGGACTAGTTTTGCGGATACTTTTTTTTTTTTTTTTTTTAAAAAAGAAAGGAAAATTCTTAGTGGGGCTGGATGCAGAGCCTCACCTATTTTAACTAAGTAGAAGGCAGGACTTAAATCTAAGCCATTAGTTTCAAATCATTAAATTGAAAGCACTCGCAGACGATGGACCTATATATCCTCAACAAGTGCATTGTACATGAATCAATCATACCATGCATCACATAATGGAGGGTAGGACCCTGATCATGCCATGTAAAAAACCGAGCACATGATACCATACCACTTCAGTGGATCTTTTTATTTCCCAGCTAATGTTCACAAATTGGTAACCTTATGACACTAAACTCCTGCAGGATCCTAATATGTGTTGCTCCAAGAGATCTTGATTCAATACACTCACTCCAATCTTCAGCCAGGCATCACACTGTCCTATCCTATTTCTCAAGAAAGCACTTTTTGATTTCTTATGAACATTTCCTAAAATCCTCTGGCTTTTCGGTCTAAAACTGCAACTAAGCACCTATTACATCAGAGTCTAGAAGCTTTGTAAGGGGAGAAAAGGGATCAAAAGCTCCACTCTTTTCACTCGGATCTATTTGTTGAATCCTTTTCGACATATGTCAGGAAAAGAAGTGCAGCAATGGTTTGCTTTCTGTCGATTTTTTCTGAACTAATAGTTGATATGAGCAGTTAGTTAAAGCTGGAAGTCAATGAGAAGTTACCATACAGAAAAAAGCAAGTTGTAAAAGAAGAGTAGTCAATCAAAGAGAAGGAGCAGTATGAATCTAGAAAGACCCACCAAAAGCTCAAGGAAGAAAAGGCTCAGTGGGATGCATATCCTTGTTATTTGACAATTGAAGCAATTTACTAGGAAGTTTCTCAATGATCTTTTTAGAACTAAAACCAAAACCAAAATGTGATGGTCAGTAAACCAGCTTTAAATTTCATGCACAAACTTGGTGTAAAGAATTTGATGCCTCCTATCTTTTCAGGTACTTTCAGAACCTTTTCCTCAAAAGAACATTTTTTTGAGACTTAGCGTAAGTACTTGTGATGGTTTTTGGCTTCATATTTACTGTGTATGAAGTGGGGTCCTTTTATGAAACTTTGGTGCTATAGGATGCATCCATATCTTCAAAGTCTAGAGAAAGGTGAGAACAGTATTATTGGGAGAGAAAGGAAAAAAAAAAAAAAAAAAACTTCTTGTCAGCCACGAAATAATTTTGTACCGTTAAGGAGGGACGCAAAAGAGACAGCATGCAAGCTGGATTTTGAAAAGACCTTTGATAGACTCGCAAATAGATTGATCTACTCAATGAGATTGCTATTATCTACAACTGTTTGGAGTTTTAGTGAATTAGATACTAGGGAGTTTTAGTGAATTGCAGAAGAGGGATGCATCAAGGTTAGCCCCTCTCTCCAAGTGTATTTATTTTGGCTACAAATGTTCTAAAAAATCTTTTATAGTAATGCATACATCGGCCACATTGGAAGTCTGCAATTCCCAGTCAATTCCCTATTGTTTTTGCGAGGCCACAGTTTCCAATATTCTACCAACCAAGGCCTTGTTTCTTGGTTTTGAGGCTAAGATCATCCTTCACAAGAGCCCCTTCATTTGCATCTATAAGAGTAAAGAGGAATCCAGGAATTTAGCAACCTCATTGAGCTTCTAGTTAATGTAAGGCCTACAAGGGTGGCAGATAAGCCTTCATTTGTGGAAGTTAAAAGCGGGCAAGACCTACTCTGTGTCATTTATCAATAATGGTGGCCTGCTTTGCCCATACTACATACAATAGGAGGCCTATCTAAAGCGGCAGTACCAAAGAAGATTAAAATCTTCAATTAGTTGGTGTTAAAGGAAGGCTTATACACTGAGGATCTCTTGTAGAAAAAAAGTGGTAGGTTTGTCCCACATGTCCATTGTGTGAGACAAAGCTGTAAAGATCCATTTGGGTGACAACATAGTCTTGCATTGGCTTCCATGGAAGACAGCCATTGTGCATGCTATTTGGACTGCATGGAGGTGGACAAGAATTGTTGTGGGGAAGAGGAAGACAGCCCTTATTTTTAGATACTTATTTTTGTAATTTTTATGGATGTTATGAAGTCTCCACCTACCTTTATATATATGTTTGAATCTTACCCAATAATAAACAAGACCAAGTTTGGAAAAAGATGACATGACACGTACAGCCAACGACATTATTGACAATATGACTCACATGAATCCAACATTCATGTGCCAATAATGCATCCCAATGTCCATAGAGCTATCAAGTTATATGTTTGTTTCTTGATAGTATCATACAGCCAAACCCTATTGCTGTTTTACAAGCTCGGCATTCCACACTCAGCTAACTGCCGATGGGACAACAGACCCCAATGACAAGCACGTAGCCCATCACCAAATGCCAATTCCTCCCATTACTACTATAAAAATAGAAAAATTATTTAATGATCCCCCAACTTTGGCCTCCCGACACTTAGCTTGCTCTTTTTTAAAAATTTCAACAAAATGCATGAAGTCGTATTTCAGTCCTTCAATGTATCTCCATTAGACGGCACCGATAGACGCTCACAAATGACAAAAATATCCTTTTACTGTTATCGCTCTCCCACTCGCACATGCTTCCAAGCACTCCTGCACCTCATCTTCCGTCCACTCTCTATTCGCATTCATGATAAAATACTTTCTTTCTCTCTCTCTCAAATAAAATCGAGAAAATATTTTAATCTTCAAAAACATCACCCCTCCTAGTAATTTCCCTGCTCTCCTCCCCTCTATCCCTTCCTTATTTCTCTTTCTTATTCATACAAGTGATTAACCTTCCCCAATCATTTTCCCAGCAAAAACAGTACTTTCTTGAATTCCATAATATAATATCAATCAATACATTAATATTCCAAAAAAAAAATCGATGCAATGTACAACTATTAGTAGTAACGGGAATTTATTTTCCTTTTTAATTTGCAAAATGTTAAAGAATGGATGCCATGTGGGCCCAAGTAAATTGTTGCTTTGGGGCCTCACCTTTATAACTTCACCCATTTCACGTCACATCCATCACACCTCACCTTTCACATCACATCCATCACACCAACTAAAACTTTCGGCCTCCGCTCGCATCGAGTCCCAAACAAAGCCATTGCGGGGGGGAGGGACTTGCCGCTCCATGCGAAGCAACAACCCGTACGATGATTACCGCCCTCCCATGTGATGCACCCCAGTCCAACGCTGGCCGAGGGAGGGAGCATGGGGATGTGACACGTGGTCGCGTCTCCATCGTCCAATGGCCGCCTTACACATCAGCAGCGGCACATGAAGACTGTATGCATGGCAACGAGAAGGTGCATCACATCCAATACATCCATTCCGCGGAACAAAAAGCCACACCCTCTCACTGACGCATGGCCTCCCGAGTCATGCAGTTCCACCGGTGGGTGGACTTGGCTTTTGAGACAATAAGTTGATTGAGAACTATTCTAATGGTAAAAACAACATGATGCATAGTCCATGAATAGAGAAAAAGGAAGATTTGAAGAATGACGTGCATGTGAGTTCCACTGCCACAGATTCTTCCGTTTAAAAATCATGTTCGTATCAGCAGTAGGTGACTTTGAATAATGCAACAATATATGCGTTCCAAAATTAAAATATTTGTCATCCATCTCTTTACGCATCTTCCTTTGAGTTCTAGATGGAATGTATCATGCTAAGGACGTCTACTGCTTTAATGTGAAACACATGTTCCATTGCTTGATGTCTTTGCAATATGTTTTTTTTTTAATGGAGAAAAGTCATAGGATATGATTTAAGCATCTTATCTGAAACAGAAATCAACCATCTTTCGTGTACATCTAGGAGTAGTCGGGTGGATATGATGGGTCCTCAATCCATGTCATTGCTGGAGTCTATTTACATGGCTCAAGGGCACCACCTCTTGTACTAATGAGAAACCTAACATACAAGTAGGAAGTAATTCACTTGTCAGAGATGACATAGCCGAGTCACATTCAAAGCGATAGCCCCAAGCGGATGTCTTACCATTTGACCAACTTTTGAATGCTTTAGTTCACATAGAACTTATGGGGAACTCTATATCGTGCACTTTATCCTAATTAATAACGCAGCCTGCAAGAGCACTGTGCTGTGCATTTCATATTTAGACTTGTAGGAACAAGTGCTGTTCAAATTCTATCATAAAAATTATACTATAAACTTGAATCTTTCCCTTTCAATCAAGAGGAATTTGCACCAAAATTAAGTATCTTTCTCACATACTGCGGCCATCCAAGCCACCTAAAATTTCCTATTCTTAGAAATCATGTTTACACAATGATCA
Source organism: Elaeis guineensis (assembly GCF_000442705.2). Taxonomy (NCBI): domain Eukaryota; kingdom Viridiplantae; phylum Streptophyta; class Magnoliopsida; order Arecales; family Arecaceae; genus Elaeis; species Elaeis guineensis. Next base: position 174,550,181 of record NC_025993.2, on the reverse strand, counting down.
TAAGAGCAGCGTTCTGACAAAACACGACTTAAAAATCCAGTCCACACTACCTTAACTTCAACATGTAATAGATCCACTTAGCAGACTAATGTGGTTTCACGACAAATTATTTGAGTAATGTTTCTCATGCCAGTAATCTAATGTAGTTTTCGAGAGAGCATATAAAGATCTGGCATAGGTCTACAGGAAAGGCAACTTGTTCATTGTCGGATAAAGTACACCATAAACTTTGAGATTCATACTTTGAGAACTCCAAAATATCCCACCATATTTCTTTCGGGAAAAAAAAAAAAGAAACAAAAAAGGAAAAATCACTCCAAAATAACATGTCTTTTGAGTATTTAATAGTCCATAAAACTCTTGATATAGATCCTCTGTCTTGCCAAAAATCATACCTAAACCAGCAGCCGAAGAAAGTTTTCACTTAATACTGGAGCTAGCCCACAGTAATTATTTATAGACCATCATGCGAAGATTGAAAGAACTAAAATGGTACCAATCAAAGTTCTTTTTACATGAAATCTATAAAAATCTATTTTTTCTTTTACTTTTCCAAGTAAAATAGTGATATTTACCTTTCTCACAACATCACCAGTAACACATTCGAGTCTTTTTCTAGCTTAATCGTACCCCAAGCAAAGGGACGTCCCAGTGCTTGCCAAAGAACATCACATCCTGAGGACAGGTGTGGGTGGAGGTAGAAGTGTACCAAACATTATGTTTACAGCTATAACGGATGCCAAGGCTCCTGTTTTTCTGCAACCACTTTCCCCCGTAGCTTTTGAAAGGCCTTCTGACCACAAAGAGATGTGGCTGCTGCCACAAGAACATAAGGCGATCACATGTTACTCTTCCACCAACATTTGTTTGTTTGAGTTGGAGACAGCCCTTCTCAATTACAGACCTTTGGTAGTGACACCCATGGATCTTTTCCTTTACAATAACTACAAGCAGACATGGTGGTACCTCCAAGAGGTGATGCCTCATTGTTTATGCCTCGTCTGTGGGAAACATGCAATGACTTACGGTTGAAGTCAGTCAACTCAATCTTGCTCAGCGCTGGTGGCATGAATGACCTAAGTTAAAGCATATCTTGCTGAAAGATAAAAGGGACTCTTTATTATTGGAGTTACTAATATACATTCCTAATGCTCCTTTACTATCAAATAGCCTATGCAATGTCTTCATATGATTTGCATGTGAGCTTGTCATAAAACATGTTAGAGATAATGTGAAGCTTTTAAGAAGCTTTTAGACTTTCCACCTTTGGAATGATGGGTCAGGACTTGGGAAGACTTCAGGCATCATTAGTGACTAGAGAACAGTGATATCTCTGACCTCACCAGCAAATTAAAGATACATTTCATATATTGTTCAAAAGGGGCCAAGGACTTAGGAAGGCAAGGTATATACACAAGAACAAGATAGCTTATTCCAAAATACTGACTCTCTGATGATTGGTAAAAGAGACCAGCAGGAGCTCGTATTCTTCAAAATTGACTTGGAAAAAGCGTTCTATAATGTGTGTATTGGCCATTGTTTGGACCGTGCATTCTTAAAAGAAGTTGCCAAACTAGGGTTCTGAATCACTGGATGCACAACCTATAATTATTTGGACTTACGGAAGGCAATCATCTCTTTTTACAGTATCGATCCAAGAGGCCGTATCTTGCATATTTAATGGAGATTGAGCAGAGAAACTTTTTCATCAGAAGGCGATCAGGAGATGCTTCTGAATTGTTCTGCCCTTTATAAGAGGAACACAGTTTTGGCTAACGACAAATATGTCTCTCACCGCTATCTATCAGTATGCCATAAAATGGACGAGCCAATCCATGACTTCAGTCCAATACAATTTTCCGATCCTCTGGTTTGTCACTTTGGCTCCAATACTACTCGATTGCGAGTGGAATGTTCTATTAAAGGAATCATATCGTTGCAAGACCATATTAGAGGTCATACAACATACCAACATCCTTTTCTAGTTTGCTCCACTGGCTCTTCATATTATTACTAATTTTCCTTATAGATAAAAAGGATCGATATATTTTTTTTAATTTTTATCTGATGGAAGGCCCAAACCTATACCCAACCCAACCCAGACCCACCTACATCATGGTGAGTTTCCATCATGCATGGCCAGACCCAGCTTGAATGATCCTATCGCTCTGAAATAATCTTCCATGAACCCTTCCTGTGAGTGGCTTGGATCCAGATTCAAAAACATAACCTGAAAGAAAATGAAGTTGGCTCATAAGACTATCTATAGGTTGTGGTTGCATGTAGCTAAACTACCTAGAAGCCTTGCAATTTGTACTCATGTTAATTTCATTATCAGTTGAAATTCTCATCCAACTCCGACCTATCCAGAAAGAGAGAGAAACTCCAACTCCAACCTTAAAATAACTCAACTGTTGCAGACCGACGTGGCCAAAGCACCTAACATACAAAGTTGTACATATTAATTACACCAAGGGACATTACCAGAATCACACTTTGAAGTAACTTAACAGTTGCAGTAGTTCTAACTCTATGCAACTCAATTTACTAGGCATCTTCAGGTAACAGCAAATGTTTACCGTAAATGGCTTGAGCAGCACATGAGACCCCAGTAGCACTACCAGTGGGCGACGCATCGACAACCTTAGATCAATACCTGAAACAGCTATCTGAAGTACAATTTGTGAAATGAACCACTATGTACCCCTTATATTACACACATAACAAGGACCTATGTGCTACAGTGGCATAATTCAGTCTGTTTAATCAGTGATAACAACCTCCCATTTGCCCACAGTAGGCTCTGGCAGTAGGCCGAATTTCACATGAGCCATCCCATAGTCTTTCAGACCCAGATAGCTTTTGCATAAATTTAATTTAAGAGATGGTTATGCCGGTGGTATATGCTTGGAACAGATTATAGCAACCCTGGCTTAAAGTATCAAAGAGAGCCAAATGCCCAGACCTTTACAAAGAATACAGATGCTTGTTTAGAAATTAAATAGTTTTTTAAACTCTACGTAAAACCAGTATATGCACAGTTCAGAAAAATTATCAAGCTTTTTACGATGCAACAAAGATGAAACATAAAAATGAGAATGAGGAGACAAAAATTTTCTTCAGGGCACACACCTGCATTTGTTCCCGCACATATCTTTTACCCAGTCCTTCCTGTTTGTAGAAAAATAAAAATGTGAAGCACTCAATGGTAATTCAGCCAAATCAAGTAAACCAAACAACATGCAACATTAGTATGCAGGATACAATAACATGGTTGGCTTGGAGCTTATACTGGTGCCAGCTACAATTTGTATAATTTCCCCGCAGGACCACGATTAATCTAACGAGAAGAAGTCAAGGGACAACCAGGAGAGATTTGAAAGACTTAGGCCATCAATCCCACGAACAGTATATCCAGGTTCGTGCAGCGCACTTCATGGAACAGGCTTTTATCAGTGCAGATCCTCTTTTGGGGGAGGAGGGGGGGGGGCGCGAAGGCTACCACGCATCAGCATGGATCTTCTCTTTTGTTTTCTTGGTCACTTGAATTTCAAATAACTGTTTAAAAATGTATCACAACTTCATTGCTTTGCAGTATGATTATTTAACAAAGAAGGTGTTGCTGAGTTGCAAATTGAATGTGCAATATCAGGTCAACCCCAAAGTTCATATAATAATATCATTATAAGCCACCAAAAGATTTTTGCATGATGGCACCATTACTGAAAAACAGGAGTTTCAAATAGACAAAGGTGTTAGAGCCAAAGTTACTTGCAAAGATTTTCCATGGTATCTTTCAGTCGTGCAGCATCAGCGCCAACCATTTCACTAGCCCTTTGACCAATTTGAAAGAAGTGAAAAGTATGCTCCATAAGGAGCCACAGCCAGTAGAAAAATCTAACTGACATGCACAAAATATGTCTAGGAGAACAGACTGCACAGCTCATTTTTGTTCAATCCATTTTTTTTCAATCCAAAAAGCTCTGAACCCCAGCTTTTGTTTTTCGAAACTGATAACATTATCCTTTTCAATAGAAAAAGACTCTGAAGACATTAAAGCAGATTGTTTTTTCAAGCTTTTGCCACCAAAATCTATCAATCCTAGAAATATTCTATGGAGACTAACTCAATAGAATAATTAGTTAGATCAGCATGACCTATCAACTTATAACTTCTAACAATGCTGTAAGTGTAGCATACTTCTACTTTGACAGATTTCACCTCTTTTTTGAACAGAATAAAAAACAACTCAAGTCAATACAATTAACAATCTCCCCTCCCCCCAAACCCAAGAAGGAAAAGAAAGAGGACCTCATACATATCAACTCTACTCAAAAAGCTACTGCACATACGCGGATTATTAGGCCCATATAACTCGATGAAAGCCCAAACAGAACCCATCTGCTACTTTGAAAATATGAGCAAGAATTCCATTCAATTGGACATGTATTGATGTTTAAAAAGGATTCTTTGGCCACCTAGGCAGCTGTCTAGACAGGGCTATCTAGGAGCCTATCTTAATTTTTTGCAGCATGTTTGAGTATGGAGGATGAAATCAGTCCATGAATTAGAATTAAATGTTTCCAAGTTTGTACTTCTCATAGACTTATTATATCTTATTTTATATGTTTTTGCTCATTTGTTCATATTTGTTTAGATTTGATTTTACTTCTATCTTTTTTAAAACTTCCTAGTTTTACTTCACCTTTGGATGCCGTCATAGGCATGAGGCAGGCCCTTAACCACTTGTCTACTGCCTACAGTCTTTTGAACCAGCGACGCAAGCAACTTTCCCATCCTCATTAATCACACCAGCAAGACTCAACACAAGCTACAAATCTTATTCTGAATTCAACTATAGACCTTGCAAATAAGACACATCACATGTTTGTCCATAGTGCCTGGTTAACCACAGCTAGACCTCCAAAAAACTCCAATTATAAGAAAGAATGTTTAGTACATGCAAAACTCTATATTTTTATTCTTCAATCATCCACAGCGTTCCTCTAGTCATGTTGACCGATAAGTATAGGGACGGAAATCTCTAAATCCAATAGTACTGCTTTCTTAAGAATTTATGCTGATGTGTTTTTTAAATGAACCTCCATAAAGAATATAAAACTATACAAGGAAGTCATACAACAATACAATTTGGAACTTTTCCTATCCGGTCGAATCCCCCTCTGTTGGATCAGCATGCATCTCAGAGTTTTTTTTATAAGCTAACGGAGGAGTTCAGAGGGCGTTAGCTGAGCTGGCATATTAAAAAAAAAAGCATTCGACGCGACCGTCATCATCTTCTCCACCGCCGTCTTCCAGTAACGCCCCACCTGCCTCCTCTCTTCTTCTCTCTTGCCCCCACCCATGGCCGCCGTCTTCTGATAACCCACCTCACCCGCGCCTCCTCTCTTCTTCTCTCTCTCCCCCACCCACATCTGCCGTCTTCCTCTCTTCTTCGCTTTCTCTCGCGGTCGTCGTCTCATCTCCTCCCGAGCCGAGTTTCCCACCCCGCGGTCGCCATCTCCTCTCCTCCCAAATCTTCCACCGGCCATTAGTGAATATTTTGTATGAATTGCCCGTTAGCTGACCTGACATGTTAAAAAAATAAAAAAGAAAGACGCGACGCCACCGAACCCTTATGCTGAATTATAGGTGCCTACAAACAATTGAAGTGTAGGCGCTTACAATTCAATTGTAGGCACCTACATGTGAATGTGAATTATAGGTGCCTACAATTCACATGTAGATGCCTACATGCTCTAAGTGAGGTGCGCGTGCAACCGTCATCGTCTCCCTTGCAGCCGTCTTCCGGTAACCCCCCACCCGCCTCCTCTCTTCTTCTCTCTACCCTCACCCATGGCCGTCGTCTTTCGGTAACCCCCCACCTGCATCTCTCTTCTTCACTCTCCCCCCCACCCACGACCGCCATCTTCCGATAACCCCTCACCCATGCCTCCTCTCTTCTTCTCTATCCCGCGATCGCCGTCTCATTTTCTCCTGATAAACACTTAATTTAAGTCATTTAAAGCAGAAAATCATATTTAATTTATTTTATTTATTAAAAATTTGATGCTTCTTTTTATGTTTTACAGGAAAGATGATCGCCGATACAAAGAGTCCGATTCATAGATCAAAAAGACTCAAGTTTGAAAAAATTTGGACTTAAAATAAAATTAAAATAAAAGAAGGATGCATACGGTATTATAGAAAATGAAGATACTATGCAAGGAATCCAAAAGGATATAGACGTCATCGTAAAAAAACAAAAGTTTCTTTTGGAATACAAAAAAAATGTTTCACGTGGAATACAAAAAGAATGTTCCTGGGCGCGCGAGTGAGCGCGTGGGCACGCGGGTGAGTGCGGACGCGGGACGTGGCGCAGGCGAGCACGGGCACGGGTGCGGCATCGCGTGGGTGTGGGCGCGCGGCGAGCGGGCGCACGGCAGGCGAGTTCGCAGGGAGTTTTTGATGGCGGACGAACAGATGCTTATTAAAGGAAAAAAATTAATATTTAGAAATATTTTGAGAGGAAAGATTTGTATTTTCTTTAGTCCCACATCGGAAAATCATGTAAAACTCCTCCCTCCTAACACCTATAAAAAGACTTTTGTACTCCCATTGGAGGGGGAGCCCAGAAATTCTTCTAGAGCCTTGCATAGAGGGATAGAAAGGGACTACTTCATGAGCAGTTAGGCTAGCAGTCTCGGGAGTGGAGAAGAAATTTTGTAACGACACAGAGATAGTTTATTATTCTAAACTTTCTTGTATTTCTTTATATGCAATAAAGATTATGCTTTTTATTTAAATCATCATGAGTTCTTTATTTGCTCTCTTTCATATGTTTTTATTTATGCTTTATTGTTAGATTAATATTAGGAACAACTTTTACTTTCCAGAGACGCACCGTGATCTACGGGTACGGGGCGTGCCGAGGAAAGAAGAGTTATTTACCTAGTACTTTTCGGAGACACACCATGATCTACGGGTACGGGGCGTGCCGAGGAAAGATAGATATTTTTCCTAAGATTAATCACATCTATTTAATAAAAAAAAAAGAGATACAACTCTGCTAGTGCAAATTAATTCAAAACTCCCGAGCTCTTTATTTCCTAATTACATCAATTTTAAGATAATTTATTTTCTAAATCAAAACAACACTTCTTTTATTTTGTAATCTCAACTTAGCCCAATGTCCCTGAGGATACGATCTCGACTCATCCGACCTACGTAGTGAGTAGAGTTATTTTTGGTGCTATCAACGACTACGCATCAAATTTTGTGTGATAAACACTTAATTTAAGTCATTTAAAGCAGAAAATCATATTTAATTTATTTTATTTATTAAGAATTTAATGCTTCTTTTTATGTTTTACAGGAAAGATGATCGCCGATATAAAGAGTCCGATTCATAGATAAAAAAGACTCAAGTTTGAAGAAATTTGGACTTAAAATAAAATTAAAATAAAAGAAGGATGCATTCGGTATTATAGAAAATGAAGATACTATGCAAGGAATCCAAAAGGATATAGACGTCATTGTAAAGAAACAAAAGTTTCTTTTTGGAATACAAAAAGAATGTTTCACGTGGAATACAAAAAGAATGTTCCTGGGCGCGCGAGTGAGCGTGTGAGCGCGTGGGCACGCGGGTGAGTGCGGACGCGGGGCGGACGAGGCGCGAGCGAGCGCGGGCACGGGTGCGGCATCGTGCGAGTGTGGGCGCGCGGCCAGCGGGCGCGCAGCAGGCGGGTTCGCAGGGAGTTTTTGATGGCGGACGAACAGATGCTTATTAAAGAAAAAAAATTAATATTTAAAAATATTTTGAGAGGAAAGATTTGTATTTTCTTTAGTCCCACATCGAAAAATCATGTAAAACTCCCTCCTAACACCTATAAAAAGACTTTTGTACTCCCATTGGAGTGGGATCCCAGAAATTTTTCTAGAGCCTTGAATAGAGGAAAAGAAAGGGACTACTTCATGAGCAGCTAGGCTAGCAGTCTCGGGAGTGGAGAAGAAACTTTGTAACGACACAGAACGGATTTATTGTTCTAAACTTTCTTGTATTTCTTTATATGCAATAAAGATTATGCTTTTTATTTAAATTATCATGAGTTCTTTATTTGCTCTCTTTCATATGCTTTTATTTATGCTTTCCTGTTAGATTAATATTAGGAATAATTTTTACTTTTCGGAGACGCGTCGTGATCTACGGATACGGGGCGTGTCGAGGAAAGAAGAGTTGTTTACCTAGTACTTTCCGGAGATGCACCGTGATCTACGAGTACGAGACGTGCCGAGGAAAGATAGGTATTTTTCCTAAAGTAATCGCATCAATTTAATTAAAAAAAAAAAGAGATACAACTCTGCTAGTACAAAATTAATTCAAAACTCCCGAACTCTTTATTTTCTTATTACATCAATTTTAAGATAATTTATTTTCTAAATCAAAACAACGCTTCTTTCTTTTATTTTGCAATCTCAACTTTGCCCAAGGTCCCTGAGGATACGATCTCGACTCATCCTACCTACGTAGTGAGTCGAGTTATTTTTGATGCTATCAACGACTACGCATCAAATTTTGGCGCCGTTACCGGAGATCTTGGCACGGTTGAATTAAAAAGAAAAGTCACTGACATTTCATAACACTTAACTAAAATAGCGTAACCCCAAATATAAAAATTTCTAATTTGATTGGACACCTTGTTTCTTTGCATCTCATCTCCATAATTAACTTTAAGGGTGCAACCCATTAAATAAGATAAGGTGGGGATTTGATCACCCTTCCTTGGCCCACAAATCACTCCCTTATATTTGCATAACCTAGACCTTAATCTAAAATTAATTAGACGTTGACCCCTAAGGATTTCGAGCTCAATAGGATAAGAAAGCTTTAGAGTTGAACCGAGCGCGAATTGGTTAATTGCTCGATGTCTAAGGCAAGTGGTTAAAGAAAGTGGTTTTCAATTGGTTCCGTTGACTGATCTGGCCAACTCAGTTGGTGTCTAAGGAAAGCAATGAGCAGGAAACCTCCCACATCTTACGCTTACCTGGCCGAGTCAGTTAGTCAGTCTTGAGCTTGGAGTGCTCAAAGGCAGTCTTGAAAGTTAGGAACTATCTAGATCTAAGTTAACCTTAGGATAGAGAGTCTATGCTTGTTTAAGTTGATTGCAATTAACATCTAAACATTAACTAATTTCTCCCTTTTCATAGATTTAAGATTCTTCTCTTTAGATTTTCTTCATTCTTTTCTCACTTTATTATAAAAATATATATATTATAAAAAAAAAAAAATTTCTGTGTTTGCTCTATAGTATAATTGTAAGGTGTATGCTTGGCCGTAGATCGTTACGACCAGAAATCCAACCTTTTGATCCAGAAATAAAAAGAACCTTTAGAGCCAACAGACGTAAAAATATGAACCGAAATCAAGAGAATGATCCACCCAAGCAATTGAAGGAGTACTTTACTCCTTCCACATATACCTACTCTCCTTGTATTCAAGTGCCCACTGTGGAGGCCACTCAATATGAAATTAAGTCCAGTATAATCCAAATGTTACCTTCATTTTATAGACTTAGTAACGAGGACCCTTATAAACATCTTGAAGAATTTCTTGAGATATGCTCAACTGTCAAAATTCACAACTTCTCTGATGATGCTCTTAGGTTAAAATTATTCCCTTTCTCACTAAAGGACAAAGCCAAATACTGACACATACTTTGAATTCCATGACTATATCAACCTGGGACCAGCTGCAAGGAGAGTTTCTCAAGAAATATTTTTCCATTGGAAAAACTAATCAAATAAGGAAAGTCATAACTAGTTTTTCCCAATTAGATGGAGAAATATTTCATGAAACATGGGAGAGATTAAAGGACCTTATTAGAAAATGTCCCCACCATGCTGTACCCAAGTGGCAGTTAATCCAATGTTTTTATGATGGGCTATCCGAAAGACATCGACAAATGGTCGATGCATCATGCGGTGGGACATTCATGCTGAAAAGTGAGGATGAGGCATGGCAACTGTTTGAAATTTTAAGTGAAAATTCATTACATCATATGTCTGCCTCTATTAGAGATAAACCCATGTTAAACCCAAAGAGAGGTGGAATATATGAAGTAGGAAATGCCATAGATATCCATCATAAGGTAGATGAATTGTCCCAAAAATTAGATCGTCTTCTAAATACTGGACAATCTCCGATTCCACCTAACCCAATCCAAGAAGTTTGTGCATTGTGTACAAGTCCGAACCATTTTGTTAGTAAATGCCCAGCCGCACATCAATTTCCTGAGTTTGTGTACGAGCAGGTTCAGCAAGCTCAAGTCCAACAAGCTCGCAGACCAGGAAACGATCCATATTCGAACACTTATAACCCCGGCTGGAGAAACCATCCAAATTTTTTCTGGAGACCACAACCAGTGGTTGGTCCTGCCACACCTCGACCTCAATATCAGGATCCAACATATAGGCATGGACCATACCATCAATTTCAAAATGTTCCTCAACCGTCTACTACTGGTCACAGCTCAGCTTTTGAGGAAAAAGTTCTGAAAGCACTAGAACGATTAGAAGTCAACACTCAAACCCTTAACTCCCACACACAATCCATTACTAAGCTAGAGACCCAAATAGGTCAACTAGCGACTGCATTCAGTAGGAGGGAAAGAGGAAAATTACCTAGCCAACCTGAGAGCAACCCAAGAGAGCAATTTGTGATTGAGAGCTCTAATACCCCAGAAGCTTTTTCTGAACATGCCAAATCAATCATGACTCTGAGAAGTGGGAAGGTCATTGAACACACTAGTAAAATCAATGAGACCGATCCTAAACCTCTAACCAAAGCCAAATCACCCAAAAACAAGGACCTGAAAATAGAGAAGGAACCAACAACACCGGAATCATCTTCTTGCCTAAAGCCCCATTTCCGGATGCCCTGAAAGCTCCTATTCTTGCAGATAAGAAGGGAGGAAAACTCGATGAGATGTTGGAATTGTTTAAGCAAGTCCAAATTAATCTTCCCCTTCTAGACGCAATCAAACAGTCCCTGCTTATGCCAAATTTTTGAAGGATTTGTGCACCCAAAAACGTAAATCTAGATCATAAATCCCAAAGAAAGTACGCCTCACTGAACAGGCTAGTTCTGTCTTCTAGCATGCCACTCCTCCAAAGCTTAAGGACCCAGGAGCCCCCATCATTTCCTGTGTTATAGGAGATTATCACATTGAAAAAGCTCTTCTGGATTTAGGGGCAAGTGTCAATCTTTTACCTAGTTCGGTGTATGAACTTTTTGGATTCGGAGAACTGAAACCCACATCAGTCACACTGCAGTTAGCCGACAGATCAATTAAGGAACCACGTGGAATGCTTGAGAATGTCTTGGTCAAGGTAGATGAGTTTTACTTTCCAGTTGATTTTCTGATTCTCGACATGGAATTAAGTGGCAACCCCAGACAAATTCCCATTATCTTAGGACGACCCTTCCTAGCTACGGCAAATGCATGCATTAATTGTAGGACAGAAGTCATGGACGTATCGTTTGGGAATAAGAAACTAAGACTGAATGTGTTTGGTGCTTCCCAAGGACCATCAATGGATAGTTGCTTCGAAGTAGATGCACTAGAAGATATTATAGAAGATGCAACACCCACAATTCTAGCACCAGACCCCTTAGATACTTGCTTGGCTCACTTTGGAGTGTGTGACTTTGAGGAATATATGAAAGAAGTTAACATCTTGTTGGATACACCACACGATAAAACCACTCCTCCATGGACAATCAAGTATGAGCCATTGCCCACATTAGCCAGTACACCAATAATCCCATCTTTAGAATCACCACCTACGTTAGAATTGAAACTCCTTCCTGCTACGCTCAAGTATGTATTTCTAGGACTCAATGACACCCTCCCGGCAATCATTGCATCAGACTTGACCCCTAATCAGGAAACACAATTGGTAGGTATTCTGAAGGAACACAAAGAGGCTATCGGTTGGTCCATTGCCGATTTAAAAGGAATTGACCCCTCCATTTGCATGCACCATATTCATTTTGAGGAACATGCCAAATCCCATCGAGATATGCAGAGGAGATTGAACCCAAACATGCGTGTAGTAAAGAAAGAGGTGGTAAAGTGGTTAGATGCTGGAATCATCTACCCCATATCCGATAGTAAATGGGTCAGTCCCACTCAAGTAGTACCTAAGAAATCTGGTATTACTGTGGTTGAGAACGAATAAGGTGAACTGCTTCCCACTCGCATATCATCTGGATGGCGAGTATGCATAAGATTATAGAAAATTGAATGCCGTTACTAGGAAGGACCATTTTCCATTGCCCTTCATCGACCAAATTCTAGAACGGTTAGCAGGACAGTTTCTACAGTTTTCTTGATGGTTATTCAGGGTACAATCAAGTACCTGTATTTTCGGATGATCAAGAAAAGACTACCTTCACCTGCCCCTATGGCACCTTCGCATTTCGGCATGCCATTCGGGCTTTGCAATGCACCCGCTACATTTCAACGGTGCATGCTGGCCATTTTTTCGGATATGGTGGACAAATGTCTTGAAGTTTTTATGGATGATTTTTCTGTGTTTGGAACCACCTTTGAGGATTGTCTCCATAATCTTTCCAAAGTTCTTAAATGGTGTATGGAGACAAATCTTGTCCTAAGTTGGGAAAAGAGCCATTTCATGGTGCGGAAAGGAATTGTATTAGGACATATTATTTCTGAAAGAGGGATCGAGGTAGATAAAGCCAAAATTGAGGTCATTTCAAAACTACCACCCCCTACTTCGGTCCGACAAATACGATCCTTCTTAGGTCATGTCGGATTTTATAGACGCTTCATCAAAGACTTTAGCAAGATTTCAAGACCCTTGTGCAATCTGTTGGCCAAGGATACACCATTTGTCTTTGACGAAGACTGTTTGAAAGCGTTCAACACATTACGAACAGCCCTGACAACAGCACCCATAATAAAACCCCCTGACTGGTCCATTCCATTTGAGATTGTGTGATGCCTCTGACTTTGCAATAGGTGTTGTCTTAGGCCAAAAAATCAATAAGGAGCCACATGTGATCTATTATGCTAGCAAGACTCTTTCCGATGCCCAATTAAACTACACCACAACAGAAAAAGAGCTAGCAGTAGTGTTCGCCCTTGAAAAATTTCGCTCATATCTGTTAGGGTCTAAGGTTCTAGTTTACTGTGATCATGTGGCTCTGAAATATCTTCTCTCAAAGAAAGATACTAAACCGTATTTGATCAGATGGATCCTTCTTTTATAAGAATTTGATCTGGAAATCCGAGATAAGAAGGGTTCTGAGAATGTGGTAGCTGATCACATCTCTAGGATCTTAATTGAACACACGATAGGCATAGATGAGGTCAAAGAAAAATTTCCTGACGAACAACTTTTCACAATCTCCTCTAGCCGTCCTCCATGGTTTGCCCATATTGTCAATTACTTGTCAACAGGACAAGTACCTTCTCACTGGACAAAACAAGAAAATGATCGATTTTTCTCGCAAATTAAACATTATTTCTGAGAAGAACCTGAACTATTCAAATACTGTCCTGACCAAGTTATTCGCCGTTGTGTCCCCGAGAGTGAATTCCAAAGCATTCTCACTTTTTGCCATTCTTCGGCATGTGGGGGACATTTTAGTGGAAGAAAAACTGCAGCAAAAGTGCTGCAGAGTGGGTTTTATTGGCCAACGCTTTTCAAGGATGCACATGAATTTGGCCGAAGTTGTCTGCGATGTCAGCAAATAGGAAATTTATCCAAGAAGGATATGATGCCGCTGACCCCCATTTTAGTAGTAGAAATTTTCGATGTTTGGGGGATTGATTTCATGGGACCTTTTCCAGTCTCATTTGGATTTGAATATATTCTGGTGGCAGTTGATTACGTATCAAAATGGGTAGAGGCAATAGCTACACGGACTAATGATAATAAAATTGTAACTAGTTTTATCCAACGAAACATCATTAGTCGATTTGGCTTCCCAAGGGTGATCATTAGTGATGGGGAGACTCATTTTACGAATAAACATTTTGAAGCACTTATGAAAAAATATAATATTTCACACAAAGTGGCCACACCATATCACCCCCAAACTAATGGTCAGGTAGAGGTGTCAAATAGGAAGATTAAACATATCCTAGAAAAGACGGTTAGGCCTGATAGAAAGGATTGGTCTCTTCGCTTAGACGATGCATTATGGGCTTACCGTACTGCTTTTAAAACACCCATAGGAATGTCTCCTTATCGACTTGTATTCGAAAAAGCTTGTCATCTGCCGGTGGAATTGGAACATCGTGCATTTTGGGCCATACGGCAATTTAACTTTGATATGAAAAATACAGGTTCCAATAGGAGACTTCAATTAAATGAACTTGAAGAGCTACGCAATGAAGCGTATGAGAGTGTCAAAATTTATAAGGCTCGAACTAAAGCATACCACGATAAATTCATTGCACGAAAAATGTTCGAGCCCAATCAAAAAGTTTGGCTCTTCAATTCTAGGTTGCGTCTGTTTCCTGAAAAACTTCGCTCACGTTGGGACGGACCTTTCATTGTAACTCAGGTATTTTCTCATGGAGCTATAGAACTCAAAAATCATAAACAGGAGAACACCTTTAAAGTGAACAGTCAGCGATTGAAACCTTACATAGATGGATTAGTGATGGAGAATTAATTGAATCTGTTGATTTAGTGAATCCAATACCGCCATAATACTCAATTCAGTCTGGTTGAAGACGTAAACTTAGCGCTTGTTGGGAGGCAACCCAATGATTTCATATTTTTTTACTTTACCGCAGCTGCAGGAATTTAGAACAAGAGCCTATTAATAAATGAAGCTATCTTCAACTTCCGAAGTAAAATTATCCCAGGTGCACTCTCTCCTTTTATTTTCTTTGCTTTCCTACTCTATTGAGGACAATGTAGATTAAGTTGGGGGGGAGGAAATTAATCAAATCCTCGAGTATGGTTAGAAATAATTAGTTTTGTGTATCCAAATTTTATTTTGATTAAGAGTCAATTAGGCATCCTAAACAATGAATGATTAATGGTCAAGATAATTTTAGAGATACTGAGGAATAAATTATTAAGAAAACCCAATGAATGGTAGGGTTTAGACTAGACCAAATTTTAGGAGTGATTCTACAACCCTCTTCTTACTGATCTCAATAAAGAATCTGCTTCATGAGAAATTGGGTGGAAAGATCGAGGTATGCAAAAATTCTCCTTAAAATTTTATTTAAAAAAAAAACAACAACATTGATTTCCTACTGAGTAACCGGGCCCCTTCGCCTAAGTAAGCGTTGTGGTTCGCGTAAAAAGGTAGGCAATGTAAAAAATAAAAAATAAAAAAATAAGGAGACTAAATTGCAAGAAGATAATAAACCTCTTTCCCATTAAGATAGAGGATTTAAAGAGTAAAGTGGGGAGTTGGTGAAAGAAAAGCTCTTGAAATTTCTTTAGTTAATACTCAGCCACTAATTGGGTCAAATTGATAATCCAATAAAATATCTCTTTAATGGTCTGACCAGGTATCATCTACCTTTTGAGATGCCTAACCTAATTTTTGATTCAAGACTGAGTCGGTACACAATGCTGATATATCTATTTTACTCGAGGACGAGCAAAATTCAAGTTGAGGGTGTGATAAACACTTAATTTAAGTCATTTAAAGTAGAAAATCATATTTAATTTATTTTATTTATTAATAATTTGATGCTTCTTTTTATGTTTTACAGGAAAGATGATCGCCGACACAAAGAGTCCGATTCATAGATCAAAAAGACTCAAGTTTGAAAAAATTTGGACTTAAAATAAAAGAAGGATGCATACGGTATTATAGAAAATGAAGATACTATGTAAGGAATCCAAAAGGATATAGACGTCATTGTAAAGAAACAAAAGTTTCTTTTTGGAATACAAAAAAAATGTTTCACGTGGAATACAAAAAGAATGTTCCTGGGCGCGCGAGTGAGCGCGTGCGCGCGCGGGTGAGTGCGGACGCGGGACGGACGCGGGGCGGATGCGGCGAGGGCGAGCGCGGGCATGGGTGCGGCATCGCGCGGCGAGCAGGCACGGGGCAGGCGAGTTCGCAGGGAGTTTTTGATGGCGGACGAACAGATGCTTATTAAAGAAAAAAAATTAATATTTAGAAATATTTTGAGAGGAAAGATTTGTATTTTCTTTAGTCCCACATCGAAAAATCATGTAAAACTCCTCACTCCTAACACCTATAAAAAGACTTTTGTACTCCCATTGGAGGGGGAGCCCAGAAATTCTTTTTATAGGTGTTAGGAGGGAGGAGTTTTACATGATTTTCCGATGTCGGACTAAAGAAAATACAAATCTTTCCTCTCAAAATATTTCTAAATGTTAATTTTTTTTCTTTAATAAGCATCTGTTCGTCCGCCATCAAAAACTCCCTGCGAACCCGCCTGCCGCGCGCCCACACCCGCACGATGCCGCACCCATGCCCGCGCTCGCCCGCGCCGCGTCCGCCCCGCGTCCGTCCCGCGTCCGCACTCACCCGCGCGCCCACGCGCTCACACGCTCACTCGCGTGCCCAGGAACATTCTTTTTGTATTCCACGTGAAACATTCTTTTTGTATTCCAAAAAGAAACTTTTGTTTCTTTACAATGACGTCTATATCCTTTTGGATTCCTTGCATAGTATCTTCATTCTCTATAATACCGTATGCATCCTTCTTTTATTTTAATTTTATTTTAAGTCCAAATTTTTTCAAACTTGAGTCTTTTTGATCTATGAATCAGACTCTTTGTATCGGCGATCATCTTTCCTGTAAAACATAAAAAGAAGCATCAAATTCTTAATAAATAAAATAAATTAAATATGATTTTCTGCTTTAAATGACTTAAATTAAGTGTTTATCAAATTATGGAGACAATCCTCAAAAGTGGATCCAAACACAGAAAAATCATCCATAAAAACTTCAAGACATTTGTCCACCATATCCGAAAAAATGGCCAGTATGCACCGTTGAAATATAGCGGGTGCATTGCAAAGCCCGAATGGCATACGCCGAAAAGCGAAGGTGCCATAGGGGCAGGTGAAGGTAGTCTTTTCTTGATCATCCGGAAATACAGGTACTTGATTGTACCCTGAATAACCATCAAGAAAACTGTAGAAACTTTGTCCTGCTAACCGTTCTAGGATTTGGTCGATGAAGGACAATGGAAAATGATCCTTCCTAGTAACGGCATTCAGTTTTCTATAATCTATGCATACTCGCCATCCAGATGATATGCGAGTGGGAAGCAGTTCACCTTCTTCGTTCTCAACCACAGTAATACCAGATTTCTTAGGTACTACTTGAGTGGAACTGACCCATTTACTATCGGATATGGGGTAGATGATTCCAGCATCTAACCACTTTACCACCTCTTTCTTTACTACTTCACGCATGTTTGGGTTCAATCTCCTCTGCATATCTCGATCGGGTTTGGCATGTTCCTCAAAATGAATATGGTGCATGCAAATGGAGGGGTCAATTCCTTTTAAATCGGCAATGGACCAACCGATAGCCTCTTTGTGTTCTTTCAGAATACCTATCAATTGTGCTTCCTGATTAGGGGTCAAGTCTGATGCAATGATTGCCGGGAGGGTGTCATTGAGTTCTAGAAATACATACTTGAGCGTAGCAGGAAGGGGTTTCAATTCTAACGTAGGTGGTGATTCTAAAGATGGGATTATTGGTGTACTGGCTAATGTAGGCAATGGCTCATACTTGATTGTCCATGGAGGAGTGGTTTTATCGTGTGGTGTATCCAACAAGATGTTAACTTCTTCATATATTCCTCAAAGTCACACACTCCAAAGTGAGCCAAGCAAGTATCTAAGGGGTCTGGTGCTAGAATTGTGGGTGTTGCATCTTCTATAATATCTTCTAGTGTATCTACTTCGAAGCAACTATCCATTGATGGTCCTTAGAAAGCACCAAACACATTCAGTCTTAGTTTCTTATTCCCAAACGATACGTCCATGACTCCTGTCCTACAATTAATGCATGCATTTGCCGTAGCTAGGAAGGGTCGTCCTAAAATAATGAAAATTTGTCTGGGGTTGCCACTTAATTCCATGTCGAGAACCAGAAAATCAACTGGAAAGTAAAACTCATCTACCTCGACCAAGACATTCTCAAGCATTCCACGTGGTTCCTTAATTGATCTGTCGGCTAACTGCAGTGTGACTGATGTGGGTTTCAGTTTTCCGAATCCAAAAAGTTCACACACCGAACTAGGTAAAAGATTCACACTTGCCCCTAAATCCAGAAGAGCTTTTTCAATGTGATAATCTCCTATAACACAGAAAATGATGGGGGCTCCTGGGTCCTTAAGCTTTGGAGTGGCATGCTGGAAGACAGAACTAGCTTGTTCAGTGAGACGTACTTTCTTTGGGATTTGTGATCTAGATTTATGTTTTTGGGTGCACAAATCCTTCAAAAATTTGGCATAAGCAGGGACCTGTTTGATTGCGTCTAGAATGGGAGATTAATTTGGACTTGCTTAAACAATTCCAACATCTCATCGAATTTTCCTCCCTTCTTATCTGCAGGAATAGGGACTTTCAGGGCATCCAGAAATGGGGCTTTAGGCAAGTAAGATGATTCCGGTGCAGTTGGTTCCTTCTCTATTCTCCTTGTTCTTGGGTGATTTGGCTTCGGTTAGAGGTTTAGGGTCGGTCTTATTGATTTTACTAGTGTGTTCAATGACCTTTCCACTTCTCAGAGTCATGATTGATTTGGCATGTTCAGAAAAAGCTTCTGGGGTATTAGAGCTCTCAATCACAAATTGCCCTCTTGGGTTGCTCTCGGGTTGGCTAGGTAATTTTTCTCCTTCCCTCCTACTGAATGCAGTCGCTAGTTGACCTATTTGGGTCTCTAGCTTAGCAATGGATTGTGTGTGGGAGTTAAGGGTCTGAGTGTTGACTTCTAATCGTTCTAGTACTTTCAGAACTTTTTCTTCAAAAGCTGAGCTGTGACCAGTAGTAGACGGTTGAGGAACATTTTGAAATTGATGGTATGGTCCATGCCTATATGTTGGATCCTGATATTGAGGTCGAGGTGTGGCAGGACCAACCACTGGTTGTGATCTCCAGGAAAAATTTAGATGGTTTTTCCAGCCGGGATTATAAGTGTTCGAATATGGATCGTTTCCTGGTCTGCGAGCTTGTTGGACTTGAGCTTGCTGAACCTGCTCGTGCACAAACTCAGGAAATTGATGTGCGGCTGGGCATTCACTAACAAAATGGTTTGGACTTGTACACAATGCACAAACTTCTTGGATTGGGTTAGGTGGAATCGGAGATTGTCCAGTATTTAGAAGACGATCTAATTTTTGGGACAATTCATCTACCTTATGATGGATATCTATGGCATTTCCTACTTCATATATTCCACCTCCCTTTGGGTTTAACATGGGTTTATCTCTAATAGAGGCAGACATATGATGTAATGAATTTTCACTTAAAATTTCAAACAGTTGCCATGCCTCATCCTCACTTTTCAGCATGAATGTCCCACCACATGATGCATTGACCATTTGTCGATGTCTTTCCGATAGCCCATCATAAAAACATTGGATTAACTGCCACTTAGGTACAGCATGGTGGGGACATTTTCTAATAAGGTCCTTTAATCTCTCCCATGTTTCATGAAACATTTCTCCATCTAATTGGGAAAAATTAGTTATGGCTTTTCTTATTTGATTAGTTTTTCCAATAAGAAAATATTTCTTGAGAAACTCTCCTTGCAGCTGGTCCCAGGTTGATATAGTCATGGAATCCAAAGTATGTAGCCAGTATTTGGCTTTGTCCTTAAGTGAGAAAGAAAATAATTTTAACCTAAGAGCATCATCGGAGAAGTTGTGAATTTTGACAGTTGAGCATATCTCAAAAAATTCTTCAAAATGTTTATAAGGATCCTCATTACTAAATCCATAAAATGAAGGTAACATTTGGATTATACTGGACTTAATTTCATATTGAGTGGCCTCCACAGGGGACACTTGAATACAAGGAGAGTAGATATATGTGGAAGGAGTAAAGTACTCCTTCAATTGCTTGGGTGGATCATTCTCCTGATTTCGGTTCATATTTTTACGTCTGTTGGCTCTAAAGGTTCTTTCTATTTCTGGATCAAAAGATTGGATTTCTGATCGTAACGATCTACGGCCAAGCATACACCTTACACTTATACTGTAGAGCAAACACAAAAAAATTTTTCTTTTTATAATATATATATTTTTATAATAAAGTGAGAAAAGAATGAAGAAAATCTAAAGAGAAGAACCTAAGAATCTTAAATCTATGAAAAGGGAGAAATTAGTTAATGTTTAGATGTTAATTGCAATCAACTTAAACAAGCATAGACTCTCTATCCTAAAGTTAACTTAGATCTAGACAGCTCCTAACTTCCAAGACCGCCTTTGAGCACTCCAAGCTCAAGACTGACTAACTGACTCGGCCAGGTAAGCGTAAGATGTGGGAGGTTTCCTGCTCGTTGCTTTCTTTAGACACCAACTGAGTTAGCCAGGTCAGTCAACGGAACCAATTGAAAACCACTTTCTTTAACCACTTGCCTTAGACACCGAGCAATTAACCAATCCGCGCTCGGTTCAACTCTAAAGCTTTCTTATCCTATTGAGCTCAAAATCCTTAAGGGTCAACATCTAATTAATTTTAGATTAAGGTCTAGGTTATGCAAATGTAAGGGAGTGATTTGTGGGCCAAGGAAGGGTGATCAAATCCCCATCTTATCTTAGTTAATGAGTTGCGCCCTTAAAGTTAATTACGGAGATGAGATGCAAAGAAACAAGGTGTCCAAACAAGTTAGAAATTTTTATATTTGGGATTACGCTATTTTAGTTAAGTGTTATGAAATGTCAGTGGCTTTTTTTTTTCAACCATGCCTAGGTCCCCAGCAACGGCACCAAAATTTGATGCGTAGTCGTTGATAGCACCAAAAATAACTCTACTCACTACGTAGGTAGGATGAGTCGAGATCGTATCCTCAGGGACCTTGGGCTAAGTTGAGATTACAAAATAAAAGAAAGAAGTGTTGTTTTGATTTAGAAAATAAATTATCTTAAAATTGATGTAATTAGAAAATAAAGAGCTCGGGAGTTTTGAATTAATTTGCACTTGCAGAGTTGTATCTCTTTTTGTTTATTAAATAGATGTGATTAATCTTAGAAAAAATACCTATCTTTCCTCAGCACGCTCCGTACCCGTAGATCACGGTGCGTTTCCGGAAAGTACTAGGTAAACAACTCTTCTTTCTTCGGCACGCCCCGTACCTGTAGATCACGATGCGTCTCCGAAAAGTAAAAGTTGTTCCTAATATTAATCTAACAATAAAGCATAAATAAAAACATATGAAAGAGAGCAAATAAAGAACTCATGATGATTTAAATAAAAAGCATAATTTTTATTGCATATAAAAAAATACAAAAAAATTTAGAACAATAAACCATCTCTGTGTCGTTATAAAATTTCTTCTCCACTCCCGAGACTGCTAGCCTAGCTGCTCATGAAGTAGTCCCTTTCTATCCCTCTATGCAAAGCTCTAGAAGAATTTCTGGGCTCCCCCTCCAATGGAAGTACAAAAGTCTTTTTATAGGTGTTAGGAGGGAGGAGTTTTACATGATTTTCCGATGTGGGACTAAAGAAAATACAAATCTTTCCTCTCAAAATATTTTTAAATATTAATTTTTTTCCTTTAATAAGCATCTGTTCATCCGCCATCAAAAACTCCCTGCGAACCCGCCTGTCGTGCGCCAGCTCGCCGCGCGCCCACACCCGCGCGATGCCGCACCCGTGCCCGCGCTCGCCCGCGCCGCGTCCGTCCCGCGTCCGCACTCACCCGCGCGCCCACGTGCTCACGCGCTCACTCGCGCGCCCAGGAACATTCTTTTTGTATTTCACGTGAAACATTCTTTTTGTATTCCAACAAGAAACTTTTGTTTCTTTACAATGACGTCTATATCCTTTTGGATTCCTTGCATAGTATCTTCATTTTCTATAATACTGTATGCATCCTTTTTTTATTTTAATTTTATTTTAAGTCTAAATTTCTTCAAACTTGAGTCTTTTTGATCTATGAATCGGACTCTTTGTATCGGCGATCATCTTTCCTGTAAAACATAAAAAGAAGCATCAAATTCTTAATAAATAAAATAAATTAAATATGATTTTCTGCTTTAAATGACTTAAATTAAGTGTTTATCACACCCCCCAACTTGAATTTTGCTCGTCCTCGAGTAAAATAGATATATCAGCATTGTGTACCGACTCGGTCTTGAATCAAAAATTAGGTTAGGCATCCCAAAAGGTAGATGATACCTGGTCAGACCATTAAAGAGATATTTCATTGGATTATCAATTTGACCCAATTAGTGGCTGAGTATTAACTAAAGAAATTTCAAGAGCTTTTCTTTCACCAACTCCCCACTTTACTCTTTAAATTCTCTATCTTAATGGAAAAGAGGTTTATTATCTTCTTGCAATTTAGTCCCCTTAATTTTTTTTTTTTTTTTTACATTGCCTACCTTTTTACACGAACCACAACGCTTACTTAGGCGAAAGGGCCCGATTACTCGGTAGGAAACCAATGTTGTTTTTTTTTTTAAATAAAATTTTAAGGAGAATTTTTGCATACCTCGACCTTTCCACCAATTTCTCATGAAGCAGATTCTTTATTGAGATCAATAAGAGGATTGTAGAATCACTCCTAAAATTTGGTCTAGTCTAAACCCTACAATTCATTGGGTTTTCTTAATAATTTATTCCTCAGTATCTCTAAAATTATCTTGACCATTAATCATTCATTGTTTAGGATGCCTAATTGACTCTTAATCAAAATAAAATTTGGATACACAAAACTAATTATTTCTGACCATACTCGAAGAATCCAAAAGGATATAGACGTCATTGTAAAGAAACAAAAAATTTTTGTTGGAATACAAAAAGAATGTTTCACGTGGAATACAGAAAGAATGTTCCTGGGCACGCGAGTGAGCGTGTGGGCGTGCGGGTGAGTGCGGACGCGGGACGGACGCGGCGCGGGCGAGCGCGGGCACAAGTGCGGCATCGCGCTGGTGTGGGCGCGCGGCGAGCTGGCGCGCGGCAGGCGGGTTCGCAAGGAGTTTTTGATGGCGGACGAACAGATGCTTATTAAAGAAAAAAAATTAATATTTAGAAATATTTTGAGAGGAAAGATTTGTATTTTCTTTAGTCCCACATCGGAAAATCATATAAAACTCCTCCCTCCTAACACCTATAAAAAGACTTTTGTACTCCCATTGGAGGGGAAGCCCAGAAATTCATCTAGAGCCTTGTAAAGAGAGATAGAAAGGGACTACTTCATGAGCAGCTAGGCTAGCAGTCTCGGGAGTGGAGAAGAAATTTTATAACGACACAGAGATGGTTTATTGTTCTAAACTTTCTTGTATTTCTTTATATGCAATAAAAATTATGCTTTTTATTTAAATCATCATGAGTTCTTTATTTGCTCTCTTTCATATATTTTTATTTATGCTTTATTGTTAGATTAATATTAAGAACAACTTTTACTTTTCGGAGACGCATCGTGATCTACGGGTACGGGGCGTGCCGAGGAAAGAAGAGTTGTTTATCTAGTACTTTTCGGAGACGCACCGTGATCTATGGGTACGGAGCGTGCCGAGGAAAGATAGGTATTTTTTCTAAGATTAATCACATCTATTTAATAAAAAAAAAGAGATACAACTCTGCTAGTGCAAATTAATTCAAAACTCCCAAGCTCTTTATTTTCTAATTACATCAATTTTAAGATAATTTATTTTCTAAATCAAAACAACACTTCTTTCTTTTATTTTGTAATATCAACTTAGCCCAAGATCCCTGAGGATACGATCTCGACTCATCCTACCTACGTAGTGAGTAGAGTTATTTTTGGTGCTATCAACGACTACGCATCACCTCCCAAGCCAAGTTCTCCACCCCGCGGCCGCCATCTCCTCTCCTCCCAAACCACTCACCGGCCATTAATGAATATTGTATGAATTACATTCAAAAATTTGTATTCTCATTGTTTCTCATTATTGTTTCTCATTGTTTGTGATAAGATAAACACAAACTGCAAATAACCCTGATAGGATAAACACAACCATGGGTAGAATAAACATCAAGTACTCCAGAATAATAAACAGAAATTTTGAATAATAAACATAAATTCTGAATAATAAACATAAACTCCGCTGGAATAAATATAAATCCTGCAGAATAAACACAAACTCTGAGACGATAAACACAAACTATCCAGAATAAACACAAACTCGAGATCAAAAGTTCTGTTTATCGGCACAGAGTTTGCATTTATTATTCGCAGTTTCTGTTTATCTGCATAAAGTTTGTGTTTATTATTCATAATTTTTGTTTATTATTTGAAGTTTGTATTTATCGACTTAGTGTTTATCCTCCTCTCTTGTTCTTGTTTATTGTGGATGGATCTTAAGATCACTCAACTTTTGAATCCCGAATTTGTATTTATCTTGAGAAGTTTCTATTTATCGACACAGAGTTTACGTTTCTATTTATCTCTGTACAGAGTTTGTGTTTATTATTCATAATTTTTGTTTATTATTTGAAGTTTATGTTTATCCTCTGATAGTTTGTATTTATTTTCGCAAAATTTATTGTTTATGTATTCAAACTATGTTAATGTGGTTTGAATTTTGAATATTTTTCATGGACCCAAATTATGACCCAACCCAAAGAGCTTGCGTTACGACGTGAATGGAATATTTTTTGAGGTCTATGGTGGTAGCAGAGGGAATGGGCCAATCTCGATAGTTTTGTGAGAGATTTATCAATTTGTTCTTGATCTTTTCCATTCTCTTTGGCCACCGAAAATCAGATTAAAATCCTCCCTAACCCTTGAGTTACAGTGCTGAAGGCATCATGAACCATGTAGGCACTTTCATGGTTGATGAAGGCACCTTTGACGAAGAAATCTGGAAGGAAGGAACCTAGAGGGAAGGTGCCTTCATCAAGCTATCAAGCTGGAAGGAACCCGGAAGGAATGAACTTGAAAGGAAAGAAGGAACTTGGAAGAAAGGAACCTAGAAGGAAGAAACCTGGATGCATGAAGGCACCTTCACTTGATGACCATTCAATGACTAAAATTCTTTTAGGTGACTAAACTCTTCATTCATTAATCTATTTTTTGTTTTGGTGCCTGTCGCTATACTCCCAATGTTGTAGTGCAAGCTCTTGTTATTCTCCTCTGGATACGTCAAGGTTTTGCCCTATCTTCATTTTGGTTATTGTAATGTCTGTTTGCTACTGTAAATGTCAAGGTGCTACTGTAAATTCTCTGTTTTTGTTTTGGGTTATACTATTTTGTAATTTTTAATTCATTATTCTCTTTTTATAAAAAATATGTCTGCGCCTACACCGAACCTAATACACCGAATGTAGGTGCCTACACCAAAGAAAAAATATAGGTGCCTACATATGGAAGGAAAGGTGCCTTAATCCCTAAGGTTAGGCGCCTTAATCCTTAATGTAGACGCCCATCCTTGGGATGTAGGCGCCTTAATCCCTAAGGTAGGCGCCCATCCTTGGGACGTAGGCACCTACATCTAGAAGGAATTAGGCACCTTGAGGATGTAAGGCGCCTACATTCTCATGTAAGGTGCCTACAACTACATCCCGAATGTCATCCCAGCTCCTCCGATTCTTCTGTTCATCTTCTTTCCCTTTCCGACGATCTCATCTCAAAATCTCTAACTTCCATCTCCAAATCCATCTAACCATCTCCTCTCACATCTCAAATCTCAAATCAAAATTTATGTTTATCCTGGGCCTATTTGTTATTATTTGGAGTTTGTGTTTATTCTGAGATGGTTTGCATAGATTGTGTGTATCCTATCCCTTTGTTGTTTATCTTGGACTCAATTTTTTGATTCCGAGTTTGTGTTTATTCTGGACAGTTTGTGTGTTTATCATCTCAGAGTTTGTGTTTATTCCGCAGAGTTTATATTTATTCTAGTAGAATTTATATTTATTATTCAGAATTTGTATTTATTATTCAAAATTTTTATTTATTATTCTAGAGTACTTGGTATTTATTCTACCCACGATTGTGTTTATTCTAACCAGGGTTGTTTGCAGTTTGTGTTTATACTGTCACAAACAATAAGAAACAATAATGAGAAACAATGAGAATATAAATTTTTGAATGTAATTCATACAAAATATTCATTAATGGCCGGTGGGGGGTTTGGGAGGAAAGAAAATGACGGCCACGGAATGAAAAACTCGGCTTGGGAGGAAATAAGACGGTGATCGCAGGATAGAGAAGAAGAGAGGTGCGGGTGGGGGATTACCGGAAGATGGCAACTGTGGATGGGGGGAGAGAGAAGAAGAGAGGAGGCACTGGTGGGAGGGTTACCAAAAGATGGCACTGTGGGTGGGGGGAGAGAGAGAAGAAGAGAGGAGGCGGGCGGGGGGTTATCAGAAGATGACAGCAGAGGAGACGATGACAGTCGCACGCGCTGGCCTTGCATCGCATCGCGTCCCATTGAATGCTGTTTTTTTTTAATACGCCAGCTCAGCTAACACCCTACGAACTCCTCCGTTAGCTTATAAAAAAAAGCTCTGAGATGCGCGCCGATCTAACGAAGAGGGATCCGACCAGATGAGAGCTGAGATTCGATCGAGCGGAGCCTAATCTCTCTCTCTATATATATATATATATATTCGGACAACAACACATATATCCTCACATTGGTTTCTGAATGCATGAAAAACAAAAGATATCATATTTTTACAAGCCAAACTCATAAATCTTCGGGCCTTGTTCAAATATTTCTTTAATGAAATTTATCTATTTCTTCTAAGACGCATGAGCTCACACAAAGCAATTGGATTGTCCAGAAGGCAAAAATTAACCTTACCGTTATGAGTATATTGAAATGATAACAGTCCTAATTGAAGTATACCATATTTTAATATTCCTTTCTAATTATTTCATTTTTTTTTCTTTCTCCTTAATTTTAATGTTTTCCCAATTTTGGTCATTTAAGCTGAAGCCATCCAAACCAATGCCAAAAAATGTCAGCAAGGTTGGTTGTGTATTGAAACACAAAAACTGAACCATGCCCCTCATGAATCTTTGTTTTATTGGTCATGCATTTGACTGTTATATAAGAAGTTATTATCATGAAGACATATATAATTGCAACATTTTATTTCTTTGCTTTGTGAAATACAATGTTAAGCTTCCATCTAGAGTAAGCCACATAGTTACAATTAGTTGATTGCAGTAATCATTGAAATGCTTAACAAAAATTCACCTGATATCTTATCTTCTAAGTTTGTGTTTGCTTTAAATAACTTCCAAAAATAATTTACTTTCATCTGATTCAAGATTAGATGAAACACCAAATTCTTCAGCATTAAAATAAAATAAAATAAAATAATAATAATAATAATAAACCATAGATGCCCAAATCTTGCAACGAGAACTTGCATCCTTATGGGATCTTCCATTGCTACCAAGATTTCATTCTTCACAATAAAGAAAACAAAGAAAAAAGAAACAAAAGAAAAAAAATCCAAGCACACAAATCTCAAATATCAATCATTCTAAGACTAAGTAGAATCTTACAAGGTCTGACCACATGGCCACGAACTAGAAAATTGCAGGCAATTTCCCACCTGCAACCAAATAAAAATCCACATAAATATACAATTTCTTCCCAATAAAACAGCAAATAAAAAAATGCTTAAAAAGTTTATTGACCCTGACCTTGGTCAGTGCGGTGTTCAACACCTCCTCGAAGCCGATGTAGCCGATCTGAACCATGTTTGATGGACCTGAAAACCATTTCACAAAAGAATTAAATACTATCAGGCACAAGAACTAAAGAGAGAATAGGGAAATAAAGAGTAGAAGACTTCTCAAAGAAGAAGAAAAGAGCCAGCAGGAGAAGAGCAGAGCTTCAGAGGAGGTGCAGAAGAGGGGGATGACGCATTGGGAGGCGAGAGGAGGACTCCATAGCAGGAAAGGGGAGGAGGAGAGTTTCAGGCAGGAAGAAAGGTTTTGGAGAGTGGGCATGGGAAGGAGAACAGAAGGGCAGAGTAGAAGAACCCCTTGCCCCTTTGTTTTTTCTTCTTCTTTCAACCTTTAACCGGTAGGAAGGGTTTCAGCCAATGTTTTTAAAACCAGACAGGAACGAATTGGTAAGCTCTTTAGTTCCTAAATCAACCAATTAGACTGGTCCGACTGGTGATGCCAGCAAGACATCATTATGATATCATAATTATATATTTTATTTTTCAAAAACTCAAAAATATAAAAAATATCCTCATCATCTACAAACATCTCAACAAATAAACAAATATAAGGTATGCTTGTGAAATAGATAAATAAACATAAATCTAATGAAGTTAATAACAAACTAACCTCTAGGTGTCTTGGAACTTGCTCCTTCTTTTGCATTTCCTCCTTGATTGAGCATCTCTTCTAACTCCTTATAATCAAGCTTCAGTTCTGGATCTTCCTCAACTACCCAAAACTCCACTTTATCAATGCGTTCATGGTCAAAAGGATCATAGGGCCTTTTCTTGTCCTAAAGTCCACAAAAATTGTTTGGAATTCAAGAATAATTCAAATATGTTCTCACTAATATGAATAACAAATTAGCAAGTAAGAAATGACTCAATAAGAGCCAAAAAGCAAATAAACTTCTCATCTAGAATGATCTTCGTTGCTTCTTTAGCTTTATTTGACCTAGACAATCGCAATTTTCTAAACGGCTCACAAGTCACCAATGCTTGCAAGTCATGCTTGTGATCATGAAGACTCTTCAATGCAATGAAGGTGGTGGCAAAGCGCGTCGATCCCGACCTTATAAGATCTATTCAACCAAGCCTCTTCCTCAAACAAAATGCCATTTATGATTATAAGCAAATACTGACACCTTAGATCCAAGGTTTGCAAAATCCACCACAATAGGCATCTCAACAGTATCCTTCAAGATCAAATTTATGCAGTGAGATGCACACAGTGACCAACTAATAGAAGGATATTTCTCACAAAGCAACCACCCAGCAGCCTTATAGCTGCTACCGTCATCCATCACCATATGAACAACATTACTCTGACCCATTTCCACAATTTTTGAAAATAGATTACACAAAGTTTGGCTATTTATCACAAAGGCTGAAGCATCAACTGATTTGATGAGAAATATTCGTCTAGGCCAATACATAAGAGAACTGATTGGTGGTCTCTGTCTACCATCAACCATAATGGTGCACCATGTATTAGTCTAAGTGCTTCAATATGACTCAACAAGCAGCTCAACTTCTTTCTTGGCATCCCTTAATAAATTAACCCTCAAATCATGAAAACTGGGACCCTTATATCCAACTCCCATAGATGCTATAGCATCCATCATAGGCTGATAATAGAATGAATTCATAGCATTTATAGGAATGCCAGCATCATTGAAGAATCGAGCAATAGCTATGTCTGTTAAAAGCCATCACTCTATGCTCTAGAGACAAGCGTCAATAGACATCTGAGTATGATCTTGGGGTTTGGGAAAATAAAAATCTATCCCATAGTTGCTTTCCTGTTTTCTGTTTTGGTACTTGTAGCAAGAGCAGTACTGCCATTCTTCTTGATGGAAATGCCTTAAGCTTCTGAACAGAGAATCTCTTGAACCTACTCATCAGCTTCCAGCACATCACCCTTAAACTGATGTACACTATGACCAAATGGATTGCTTCCTCATAATTTGCTTGTTTCTCTTTTTTTCCTTGAACTATTTCCTTCAACCTTTCTTGCATCCTATATCGGACATCTCCTGGAACCTTTTTACACGTATCAACGCCATCTTTTTGTACAGCAAGATGTTGCTTTATTGTATTAATGCCACCACCTTGCAAAACCTTCTGACAAAACCCACAAATAATGATTCTCTGCCCATCAACGGTTCTTCCCTCAGAGATGTATTGCCATACTGGATCACTCCTTTGTCATATAGATTGCACAAAAGGACCTGATATATTACCTCTACTGGTAGATGATGTTTAACTAGTAATCTCCATTGTTAATTAGCTACAAAAAACAAAAATAGTTATGTCAATATAATTAAAAACCAAAAATAGGTACATATGTTCTCTATTCTCCAATGGTGATCTTTATATGAATTGAAGAGCCCATTGAGATGTTTATGGGCAGTTGCAAGAGATTTAAATGGTTGGACAAATCTCTCATTATATGAAGGACAATGCTCTTGCAGTCCATAGTCACATGCAGTTTAGGATGCAGTATTTTGGTGATTCATGTCGGTACAATTCAAAACTTGTATCATTTGCATGCCTTGATCAATTAAAAAGAACCACATTTGAAAGCTGCTATGTCTCTAGAGTCCATTTAGCCCCATTCATTTAACAACCGTACAACAATATACAAAGCTTCAAACGGTAAGCATGTTCTATGCAGTGCCCAGGAGTGTGTGTGTCTACAAATTCAACACAAAGCTTGTGTCAAATAAAGGGTGAGACAGATATAAAAACTAAAATACTCTGGGATCAATTGTTAAAGATTGAATGTGAAAGTTGTTTCTACTGCTGTTTCGGTGAGTCTCAATTCCACATAGGGCATGGAAATCCAACACTATGGTTGCAGTCCATCCTTTTGTCCCATGGAACTGTTGCACTGAACTTCAGTGGTATCAGCTAAAGAACAAAAGGCATAAAACTTAATATGCTTTCTCGATTACCAAAGCTGCTTGCTTATGAAACAGCATTCATCACACAACCAAAAGAATTGCAGACACTCACACTAAATCCCATCAAGATCCTAATATGAAATCCCAAGATCACTGCATAGGTCCAAATCTAGAAAAGACAAGGCGACTTTCAAAAACACAGGATGATAACTGGACAGTATCAAACGGTCTTGCTCACAGGCAGCCATGCTTAAAGAAAATTTTCTATTGGAGGAAAGATCATAAAATGAAGGGCAAAAACCAAGCATAATGCCAGGGACACTAGAATCAACTAATTTGTCATGTCCAAATACATATAAATCATAAAGCACTATCAAAAAACCTAGAAAAAAAAATAGTGAACACAAAGCTATTGCTAAAGAAGCAAAATTTTATATCATAAAAAATAATATCCAAAATAAATTATGAAGTGATTTTTAGCATGACAATGTACAATAAGTTACAGACATCTTAACAATCTTCCAAACTGCAAGGAAATAACAGCTGTAAATTGAACCAGCCAAACCCATTAGAATGGAAACAATGTTAAAGGATAAAGTACCACCACAAGGTACAGAAGATCACTTGCCACTGGGTGGTTAGGCACGCATGAGTTTGAATTACAGTATCATCAAGAAAGAATTGTGCAGACAGAGGCAACATAAGATTTATTTATCCAGCTGTGAGAATTAAGTCAAGACGCATTGACAAGCTTTGTGTTATAGTCGCATACTTCATTAAGGATTTTACACCAACAGAATGCAACTGTAAAAAAACCATCTGGATCTAATATAAAACCAAAATATGATCACCGTTTATACGCTAATTTCAACTTGCCTGCTGGTTTATTCAAGAATTGATCCTTAGATTCATTAGTGGACAAATAGAAACAAGTTTCACCAGAAAACGGACCAAACCCATACAAGATTTTGAAAGGGGCATGTTACCGGCAAGAAAATTGCTGGCTGCCCACAGCAGCCACAGGGGAGGCAGAAAGAGAGAGGGGGGGAGGGGCCGCAAGCCACTGGAAGGGCGCAGTAACAGAGAAACAGAAAGGAGAGAGGAAGAGAGGGGGGGGCCAGGGAAGCCACAGCCAGAGAAAAGGCCTGGAAGGAGGGAGAGGGAGAGCGGGGAAAAAGAGAAGAGAGAGGGAAAGAATACTACCGGCCGGCCTCACCTCCACCCGCCGCCGCCACCACCTCCGTCGTCAACAGCCGTCCAAGAGAAGACAATCGGAGAGGGAGGGCCGCCGGAGACCAGAGAATAGAGGGAAGCAGAAGAAAGTAAAGGGGTTTCGGCTGTTTCATCAAGAAAATGGTTGGGTTGCGGCTGGAGAAGGAAACAAGAGCGGGCGGGCGCTTAGGATTTCCGGTTCTCCCGAGTTGGGACTTTGGCCCACTTTAAATTATTTTTGGAACCGGATCGGATAGACAGCCGGCTTCCGATTCGACTGGTTGAACCGACCGGTTCTCTCGAGTTTGGGCACATTTTAACTCTTAGATTTTGTTTGGTGCATTACCAAGTAAATTTGAAAGCTAACGTAGATTATTTTCAGAATAAATTATGATAATATTGATTATTATGATAATAATCAATATTGATAATATTGATTATTAATATAGATAATATTATAATAAAATTATTAAAAATTTTGATTGATATGTTTGACATGACAATCAAATTATCGATAATGTAAAAATAAATTCTCAAAATATCCTCAATAATTTTGTCCGAATGTCCTACTTTTTCTCTAGTGAGAAGTAACAGAAACAGTATGGATGTAATGATAGTGTGGAGAAGTAGCAAGGTCAGGAGTTGTAGGGAACCACAGGCACTGGGTTGTTGAGAAGGGGGGAGACACATGTGGAGCCGTGGGAGTGGTGGGGATAGGTGTAGAAAAACCACAAAGGGGTGGTGGGAGACAACGATAAAGGAGCCACAAGCGGGTAAAGGGAGATGGAGGAGCCACGGGCCGAGGGCGTACATGGAGGAGGGTGGGGGGAGGGGAGATGGTTGGGCAATGGGTTTTATGTTATTTTTTTTTTAAAGATAATTATGTCCAAAATTTTTATTACAACACTGTCAAAAAATTGATAATCTAGATAGCCATCACTTTTCAAGACAACTTAAATTACCTCTCACAAGGTAATCTGGATTGCCAAGATAATCTGCATTATCATCCAAAAAGTATATCAAATGCAGTAATTCATATTATTATATTATATTACCAGCAATTTAGATAAATTGCTAGCTACCAAATGCAACCTTAAATTGCAACGTCGCACCTGCATAGAGGCAAATAATCTAATCAGCGTGGAAAATATGAAATTTCTTCCCAAATGCAAAGTGATCCTGGGAGCGTATCTAGCTGCACCAAGTTAAGTAGTGCTGCGCCCTCCAGGTGGTTTGGGTTCCAAATTTGCTTTGGATCGCAATCTCATGAGGATGAGCTAACTCAGAAATCGCGTCAATCACAGATTGCAATTTGACTGCACGAACCTGAAAACACTTATAATTACCATTCAACTATACAACGGTAAATTCATTCTCCGGCCTTGCATGCGCTACCAATTACACTGTGTGAGTTAGTCGTGCTCGAAGTCATTATCTTAATCGCTAGGAGTAAGATGCTCAAAGTCAAATCAGTAACTAGAGTAAAATTGTAACAAGATTACTATATTACAAGGCTTGTTGGATCAACTCTTCTTCACAAAGAGCTAACACAAACTAGTATGAATGCTGTAATCATAAAGGATGGGAATGAAATCCATTGCATGTGATGCATATAAATATTAACTTGTACAAAGACCAACCTGGCCAAGGATTTGGGCTGATTTGACTAATTTATTTTAAAATTATTAAAATTTTAAATAATTTTGAATAAAAATATATAACATATAAATATAGCAATTTTTATATTAAATATCATTGTTATTTTCTAGTGGTAATATAAATACAAAAATCATAAATTATCTATATTTTGAAAGCATATGTGTACAATTATGTATAAGTTTTGGAATATATGGACGTTATTGATATTTGCAAGTGTTGTTTAAATAATAATTATTGAAATATAAAATAACTTTTAAAATAAGTCATTTGCTTGAGTAGTTAAAGATGATGAGTCCGATTTGGGTGCATGAAATTTTTTAAAATCTAGATCTGAAACTGAAATATGTATACAAATCTTATCTGTTACAAGAATATGAAAATGGAAATAGAAAGCTATTCAGATATATTTTTTATTGGGTATCCACATGAAAAATTTTGTAAAACTCCCATCCAAAACTAACAAAATTATAAATATATGTGCGAATATGATCGAATACAAGAATTTCTATTGGAATCCTATATCCAATCCAAACTAGATATGAAAATGGATATTAGCAAATTAGCCTTTTTTTATCCCTACAGCATGCATTCCACTTGAGAAAAGGTTTAGAAATCCTAACATGGAAAAGAGATAAATGTTCATGGTCATATCTTAAATATCAATTCATTCAGTAAATCGTCCATGGATTATGATGATGAGATCGATCATCATCATCCTTAGGTTGTTTTAGTGAGAAGTTGCTGCGATATTTCAAAATACAAAAGAGTTCATACATAACTATATCAGGGTAATTGTGAGCCAAGTGCTATTTTAACTAAATTATTTTTTCTTGGTTGAACTCTGTATTGCATCAATTGTATTTCTAATAGTGCCCACTCGAGAGCATCTCCCTGTGATCTAAATTAATATCATACTCTGGCTCCTTCTTCTTTGATGAATTCATTCTTAAAGGTTGAACAATCAATCAGTTCAGCAATTATGTAAAATTTCATTGTACTAATTTTTTTATTTTTCTAAATTAATTTTACATTCTTTATTTTTTGAAAAAATTAAAAGATACTATAAATTTCAAAACTTACAAAAAATTAATTTGATTTTAGATCTATTTAGAATCCTACCACATATACTATACATATTTTTCTAAGACAGTTGGTATATATAAAATGCTACTTATTTTTTAATTTTATTCAAATTTAGACCTAGACCACCATGTGCATGATATATCAAAATTTTGATAAATGGATATCAAATTTATATTAAAATTAATTTATAATTTTTAAACAATATTTTAGTTTTATAGTTATTTTTAAAATTTATTTTTTATAATTTTTATTCAAAAAATATTTTTAATTTAAAAAATTATATATTTAAGAAAAATTAATAAATTCAGTATTATTGTGTAGATCATTTATAGATCTACAATGTATAATAAAATCATACCAAAATCAAAAATTTTGATATGATCTTTTTTTTATTTTTCAAATTTTTAAAGAAAAAAAAAGAGAGAAAAGGAAGAAAGGGAGGTGGAAGAGAAGGATGCATATCTTTAATTGATGGTTTCTCCTCATTTTGTAGTTTTTTTTCTTTATTATTGTGGAGAAGGAGGGAAGAGAGCTTTCATTTCCAAAAGAGGCTTCTCTCCCTATTCTCATCGAATTGGACTAAATCATTTGATTAGCCTTGTACCATACCAAATAGTTCAGGCTGGCTCAATTCTGGTTCCGAAAATAAGGGCCGAACCGACTCGATTCCATGTTGGATCAGTCCATTTTAGTGAACTATGACCATCGACAAATTTAAATAGCCCCTTCACAGTTGTACTATCAGCTCGAAAATATCTCTCAAAATAAGAGCTTTAGTGAAAGATTTGGGACAAATTACAATATAGCATGCATATTTTATAGGAAGATCATAAAGGATTATAATGCTGTTTAGTTAGAGGCATGTACTGATGTTTCTCTTGATTATATAAATGATCCAAATATTTATGAACAACATCAATGCTTAATGAGATTCTAAATCTGGATATGCATTGATTATTTATTTTCTTATATCTTTTAATTGATTTGACCACTTTATAGTTTATTAATATCTAGCCCTTATAAGGCTACCCCTAAGTTAGATGTTGAAACTTATAATATTGTTCCTATCTGATATAATATCATATCGGATTCAGATCCATATCACATGTGATTAAGAATATATCGGAGTAATGCAAACGTCAAATAACATTAACAAATGTCAATTTGGACTTAAATCATCCAATAAACTCTTAAAAATTGATTAGATATCTTAAAAATCAAAAAAAAATTAATAAGAAAACCAAAAAACAAACAAAAAAATTAGCATGCCAGTTTCACCTGCACCCCCAGCCATACCGACCTGTCGCCAATAGGTACCGGTACCGATTCAGCAATCCTTGATCTGGATCTTCCTTTTCCTTCTTTTTATCAGTATCTAACTTTGTTCTGCTTCTCTGTTTTTGGATTTTAGAAGGAAGATACCTTGTAGAGGGATAGATAGATGCATCGTTGATTCAACCAGGTGATGTGTTGAAAGTTCTTCCTGGTTCAAAGGTTCCATCTGATGGCATCATAGTTTGGGGTACCAGTCATGTTGATGGAAGTATGGTAACTGGTGAGTCTGTTCCAATCCTAAAGGAAATATCTTCTTCAGTTATTGGAGGCACGATGAATTTACATGGTGTCCTTCATATACAAGCCACCAAGGTGGGATCTAATACAGTCTTGAGCCAGATAATCTCTCTGGTTGAGACAGCCCAGATCTCCAAAGCTCCTATACAAAAATTTGCAGACTGTGTAAATATGAACAATTTGTTTTTATTTCGGTTTTTTTTTTTTTTATTGTATTCATGAATTGTATCTTGCATATTTTTCCTTCTTTCTGTAATCTGAACTTTAAGTGACTGGTTGATCTGCCATAGAGATGTTTTTAGGTCCATTGTCCCGTAAAAACTGAAATTATTCTTCCTTGCTGTGTTCCTTTACTTTTTTTTTTCAGGATTTTAATTGTTTCTATGCAGAAAAAGAGTTAGTTATTTTGCTTTGCTAATTAAATGTCCAAACTATGTGAATAATGTTCTGGCAGGTTCCATTCAGTTGTATATTAACAATATAATGCAGAGTCTGTCCCACAACCATATCAGAAACTGGAAACAGATGAACCTGAAAGTAGTGGTTGTGAGGCAAAGTACTATCTGGGACTAGTTCAAGGACATGATGGTTTATCTTGCTGGACTCTTTATGGTAAAAGATTGAATGGTTGAACACTAATGGCTGGTGGTTTCACAGATTCAGATTATAAATTATACTAATGTTAATATCCCATGCTGCCATGCAGTTTCTAAATGCTGTAGTTGGATGTATATCCGTGTTTTCACTAGATTTTATTCGCTTTGCTTGAGCACTATATTTTCTGTTCTACTTGCTTGAGATTTCGTTGTCTTGTCTGACAATTGGCACAAAAAAGGGTCATGATCTTTACAAATTACTTTAATCAATTACAGGTCCCCATGCAGCATTTTTGTTCCTATTGTCAAGAATGTAGAGGAGGTAGGATGGGCAGTTGGTTCAAGTTCTCAAGGATGGCTTCCGACTGACATAGGTTCTTCTTTTCGGGAAGTAGACCTCATGGCCCATACGGTTGTTATCTCTCCACGTCTATCCCGGAGTACATCTGCATGTATATGGAGGCGAATCTAGCCTAAATCCTAATCGTTAGATATTCGCTGTATGTTTTCCATATACTATATGTATGTCTGTCATTTTTAAACAAAATCCTGCTCAACTCAGTCATAAATATAGTAATAGTTTGGCAATCGTAGTCTGTTAGCTGAAAATGGGGTTATGGTTCCTACTGAAGCTGAAAAGTTTATAGTGGATTTGGAAGTGAATGCTAAGACAGGTATACTAGCTTGTGGCATGTCATGGTCCCTTCATTGGAGTGTTGGGGGTAGCTGATCCCTTCAAAAGAGAAGCAGCAGTTGTTGTAGAAGGCCTGAAGAAGATGGGAATTTGTCCAGTTGTGTTAACTGGGGATAACTGGAGGATAGCACAAGCTGTTGGAAAGGAGGTTGGTTTTTTGGGGCCCTCACCTCATTCATTAGAAACATAGATATATTTACGATATAAGGGTTTAATGTTGATTTGTGTCATCTTTCTTACGATGTAAGGGTTTACTTGAAGCCACATAACCTTACATGTTTGCATTTTCATTTATAAGGATATAGAAAAATAGATTTTTTTTAGAAAAAAAAGAAATACTGACTGTTTTTGCCTGATCTCATAACAGCAACATCCTCCAAACTATTAAAACTTTCCTGAGCTATTTGCAAACTTTTACAGTGGCAAAATGACTATTGAAGTTGTTAAAAGCGACAATTCTATGAAGAATTTTGTTTTTTTAAAGTTCATTAATTTTATGAGGTGCTTCAAAAATTATTCATTACTTATATATATCAAATACTCATGGGTAAATCCAAGCTTGGAAACAAATATAAGTAAACATCCATCCCCAAAATAAAAACCAAAAGTCTTTAAACAAAATCAAGCAAAAACCTAAAGTTCAAAATTCAAATTTATCTAGCAAATTAATGTTCTCCAAAATCTAAGTTTTTAAATCATCGGGAAAAAGGAAAAGCTAAAGCAAAGATAGAATAAATCAAGAATCGCACCCTTGGAAAATTATTGCTCTCATCATGCATCAGCTGGCATTGCTTTTAATTTTGTGGATTGGCTCATCTGACGGACAAGAAAATGCATCAAAGAAACCATCAATAAACAAATTTCTCCATAGATAAAGAAAAATAAAGTTGATCTCAATTTGTTCAATCCTATTCGTATCGATTTCATCAAGAATCTTTACCTAACTCTTCTTACCAAAATTCCTTGAGATGGCACCAAAGCTCATGTCTTCATCTCACTAACTTGAGATTAATAGAGAGGATTTTTAATTGATTTCATTTAAGAAGAATCCTCATTAGTTAGGAAATGATAAATCCTTTCTTTTTAACTAATGCCAATTTTTTCACTAATACTATTTTAAAAGTCCTTGATCGGCATGTGATTTTTGTTGGATTTAGGTGATTTCAGTATGCAGATTTTTATCTCATGAATATACACAGCGGAAAGGTAAGATTGAAACAATTTTAATCCTAGGCATGCTTGGATGTAATCCTAAATCACCTAAGGATCTATTAACATGCTTGAAATAAATTTATGCATGAGATCTAAAATCGAAAATCAGAAAAAAAAAAAAAAGAATGATTACCTTAATGGTTTTCTTTTGATCTTACTCGGATCGGATCCGACGGATGTCTGAAATTTTTATCATAGTTGTGCATACATCCAGCCTCTACTGGTATTTATATAGAGATAGCCTAATCGAAGTACCGAGGCCATCGGAGTGCTAGCACCTTACAGGCTTCACTCTTTGGCTTGGATCTGGATCTCTTCTTCTAGAACTCGAAGAAGGCTACAGCACGAATCTTTCATGCAGATCTGATAGGATCTCTTCAAAATACCAAGAAGAGGAAGAAGAACCCTTCTTCTTCGCTTCCTCTCTCTCTAATCTCTCTCTCTTTTTTCAGATTAGATCTAGAGGTGGGGCATCAAGATGATGGAAGAAAGAAAGAGACGTCGAGAAGAATACTTGTGGTGGGAAGGAGTTAGCACAGAAAAGAATAATCACTGCCACTTCTCTTGCACCCTCTTTATTTTGTTGCACAAAAAAAAAATTCCCACACCCTCTTCTGATCAGATTTTATTTCCTTCCGGATTAGGATAACCTTTATTTGAATTAAATTCAAATTAAGAAAAGAGTTCTGGATGAGAGAGAGTCCCACAAAGGTGGGGCACCAATATCTTTTCACGCACGCAAGAAAAAAAGGACGGCATTTTCAGCACCCCAACTCTCCTTTTTGTCGGCCAAATAGAGAGAGAATCTCAGATAACTTTGGGCCTAGGCACCTGTCTCAATCTGGTTCTAAATTGGGTTTAATTCGAATCCAATTCAAACTCAATTTAAATCAAATTCGAAAAGATTGTCAAACCTGATCTAATCAGGATTAAAATCTAAGTCCAACTTGGATAATTAAACTTAATTAATCTTAAATTAATTTAAGCTCAATTAAATTAAATCTAATTTAAATTAATTAGAACTTGATCCAAAATTTAATCAGATCCTATTGAATTGCAATACTTTCAATTAAATCCCTCATGCTAATAATTAGAAGTTACTCAATTTATAATCTTTACAACTTAGCAGTTTCTTAATTCAAACTATCAATCAATTGATAATTTGATTATAATCCAAACTATTGATTAGGTCATGCTCCTTTTGTGTGTGATCTCTCGGTTCTATTCTGTCCGACAGTGAGATATACTGTAATCTCTATCATATTATCATCGAAACTCCTTTTAATGGATTGAAACAATTCTAACTCAATCCAACAAAGATCGTTGATCCAAAAATAATCCTAGTGAGTTGTCACAATCTACCAGTGACGATAGCAGTATATAGTGGCAACCCAGTAGAACAAAAAGATGAATCCTTAGATATAGTTACCGTACAATCAAATTCTTCTATCGAGAGTCTCGACAGAATATACAGGTCATGAAAACTCATCAAATCTTAAGCATCCGTTATATGCTAGACTTAATTAGCTTGAGTCCAATCGTGAATCTCATGAAAATTTTTTTTCTATTATCACGCGCTGTTGTAGCCACAGACTTAAAGACTCAGCCTCTTAGATCGCATAAGACTACTCCTCAACTACTAAGATCAATAGATCCCTTATAAGTGGACTCCTACTCCTACAGTGAACCTACTGTAGCCAACAAATATTGCAAGGCTCCAAATGACTAGAGATCATATTTATGTATTGTCAAACTACAGCAAGCCTACTGTGAGCAGTCGAGATACTGCAGGTCAAAGAATCACTCATACAACTATAGCATCGAGATATCACTGATGAGTGAATAGACATCCAAGTGATCTCTCATTTTTGGTCATGCTTAGTATCGTTATTTTCTAACAACCACCTGCACTCTCACTCCAGTATCTCCATATTGTAGACTTAAGATTCGTCT
This sequence comes from Elaeis guineensis, assembly GCF_000442705.2. NCBI lineage: Eukaryota > Viridiplantae > Streptophyta > Magnoliopsida > Arecales > Arecaceae > Elaeis > Elaeis guineensis. Next base: position 174,509,423 of record NC_025993.2, on the reverse strand, counting down.
ATCTGAAAAAAGAGTACCGTGCATCGATCTTAATGGATCCATCATTGTCTCCGTGATGATTCAACGATTGGGAGCAATTCAAGAGTTAATATATAATGACATATATTTCAAATTCTCAATTCTTAAAAATATATATCATTGACCATTAACTGCTTGGATGATTTTTGGACACATTACTCTAAAATAAAAATAATTATCGATTTTATTAAATTCAATAAATCAAGCACAAAAATTTATTCTGAAATTAAAACAATGTGTCAATCAATAATTGACTTTTTAGGTCATACATCCAACAATTTTGAATTTTAAAATCCAACTCCTAAAATCGAGAATGACATGGAGAGATTTTTAATTGATTTCAATTAAGAAGAATCCTTATTAGTTAAGAAAGGGTAAATATTTCCTCTTTAATCAATGCCAATTTATTCATTTATACCTAGTTGAAAAGTCCTTAATGGGTGGGTGATTTTAAATTTCAAAAGCCGACTCCTATGACAGGAATGATATAGTTTTCTGATAACATGGCAAGGAAACTGCTGTGGTCAAGGGCTCATGGCTCAGATGGGTTAGTCTCCACTCTCGCACATGTGAGGTATTATCTACTTCAGTCTTTGACACTATGGCATGAGTCTCACGATTTTATCCTTTAAAAAGTATCTCATATGGGACAGAAGGTTCCATTTCATATAAATCAGAGTTTTCTTTAACTCACAACTCATGTGAGATTAATGATGTCCTCCCACCTACCCTACAATATAGTCTTCCAATCAAGAGGGACTTTGGACAAAGTTATGAGAGGTGTCCCATAGTCCGTCGGAGATACATCGACCCCACAGAGGGCACCAATATTATAGTTAAGGGCTCGTGGCTCAGATGAATTGGTTTCTGCTCTCGTATACGTGAGGTATTATTTATCTCGACCTCTATCATCATGGCATGAAGCCTCACGATTTTATCATTTAAAAGGCACCTCATGTGGGAGGAAAAAATCCATCCCATATAAGATAAAATTTTTCTTAACTCACAACTGATGTGAGACTAATGATGTCCTCCCATCTACACCACAACAGATATGATTTCCTCTGATTTTCTTTGAAACATTAGCAATTATGTAAAGAGATGCATGGTTTCTCTCTCCTATACATTTAATAAGGATGGAGCTAAGAGCTATGGCGATAAGTAGGTGGGTAGCTTTTTAAAGCTGAACATGTGGCAACATTGTCGCATAAAAAATAAAAAATTGGAAGCACTTCAATTTTTATTTTTTTAAGGATTTCTGATAATAAAAAATATGTTTTGTTTATTCTTTTTTTTTAATGAAAGGAGCCGCTCGACCATGTTGAGGCCAATAGATAGAGCTAAGAGCTAGGAGCCAACGAGGAGTTCAAGCATTATCGATAGCCTCGTGGTTGAGGCACTCACTAGAGATCTGAAGGATAGAGCGAACCTAAGCAATGTCAGAGATAGTAAAGCCATGGTGTCCAGTCATGATTTTTCAAATGACCATAAGGCTAGTTGGTGACATCACCTTTGTCGAGAGCTCGTTAGAGGCATAGGGAAAGGTGGACCAGGGGAGAAGGTGAGGAAGAAGAGATTGATCAATCAGAGGAGGATGGTGGCAGACTCGATCCAACCATCGACTAGGTGGGAGAGATTGACATGCTTGACGATGATGATGTGCTCAAGACAAACATAGCAGAGTCAGGCAGAGATCATGGAAAGGTCGAATGGAGAGGACAAGAGAAGGATGAAAATTCTCTTTTGAAAAAGTTGGAGCGAAAATTTGTCACTTATACTTTTCCATAAATAATGAAAATTTTTTATTCTAAAAAAAGTAACTAAATATATTTTCTGTATTGGATTCCATATTTCTATTTATAAAAATAGAAATAAAAAAAATAATAACAAACATGACTTCTTTTTTTTTTGTTATAATATTTTTGTTCTCATGGTTGCACGTGAATCACAGCAAGGCAGCTTGAAATATCCTTCCAAAGAAAAAAGCTAATCCAATCAGGCAGCTTGGAGCAAAGAATGGCACTTTGCCCTTTTTTCTGGCAAGGAATGGCATCCTCGTTTTTTTTTTTGGCAAGGAATGGGCCGAATGGCGTCCTCTCTCTCGCTTTTCTTTCTTGTGTGGTTGGGGCGGAGGGGGGCAAGGAATGGCATCTTTGCTTCTTCCAAGTAATGAAAATAATTCTTCCGTGTCACATGCTTTCGTTTCGGTTGAGTAGAGGGGTATTAGACTATTAGCACTCATTATTCGATGGATGCATGCCAGAGAGAGTGACTACCCACAAATGAACCTAGATTGTGTGCGACTTCTAGAAATGGCCACATCTCCTGACATAAGTATGGGATCATTCGTATATGCTGGCCCCAGGCATAGTGCCCTTATCCTATGCTTGAGATGACACATGGCTGGAAATGCCAGCTAAATTATCCTCTTTAAAAGGAATGGAAAGTACCGTAAGATACTATATATATTTTAAAAAAATTTATCAAAAGATAGATGACAGCGCAAACTTATGTGCATTAAAATATTAAAAAATAAATAAATAAATTTTAAAAATATTTGAATAATTTAGATAAATATCACATAATCATTTTTTTTATAGATGTATAGGATCTATGATACTTTTTAAGTACTGTAGAGAATTTCATTCTCTCTCTAAATGGTATGTATGGTTTTATCTCAAAAAAAAATGATATACGTAGTAAGACATTTACTCATGACTAATAAGGTACAGTTATAAAAACGATGAATTGTTGCACCCTTCCTACATGCTCTTAATTATAGTTGATCAAGCAAATGAGAACATGCATGTACTGATGAATAAATCTCAAATCTTGTCATAAGAGACTGAATGATGACCATAATTGAGTTTTGAATGTATCTAGGATGTCAAAGTGTGACCTGGGACATGACCTGAGTTGGTCTTTTCAGCCAAAATTCCAAACACCCATCCCATCTAATTGCTCTTGGTAGTTGGGTCTGAGTCAAATTTTCAAGTTTTATGCCAGGCATATTGGGTTAAATCAGGAGACATTTTACCAAAAAAAAAAAAAAAATCAAGAGACGTCAGCATTGCTAGTACTAGTTTCATCGTTTAGGAGGATTATTTCACTGAGAACTTGACCAACATTCTTTATTCTCTAGATTCATCTGATCTACATAAAGCCTTTAAAAATCCCAATCTCCCACACTTATCATGTAAGTATGAATATTTTATACATATATTAACAAATTTTTCAATTTATCCCTTTTTTTATTTTTCAAGATTTTGGAATAACAGAAGTCAAAAGAATAACAAGAAATTCATGCAAGATTTTTGCACAGATTTTAAAGCATGAAAAACATGTAGAACTACTCGTGAGATGCTACTTAGAATACTAAAATTTAGATGTAAATTGTACAATAAATAAGACATGTAAAAATACTAGCAAATTCATATTCATCCCTACACTCTTAGAAAAATCATGCGCTAATATTTATAAATAATTTGAAATAATTAAAGTTTAGATAATAATGTTGCAAAGGAGATAAGAAAGATGTTTTTGGAATCAATGCGTATAGGAAAACTATCCCAAGAACGAATTTTGCTCTATCTAATAATATTATCCTCAAGATATACCATGAATCTGGCTCAACCAGAGACCTATGACAGGCACGATTGCATGGAGGTGTGATCCAAAAACATCCCTCAATTGCTCCAAAGGAAAGTGGCCAGAATGTATAATGGACAACTCAAGCCTCGTATTACAAGCATGATTGCATGGAGATGGGACCCAAAAGGAACTTTCAGTTGCATTGAGAAAAGTAGAGAGAGAAAGGAGTTAGCAAGAAGAAAATTCAAGAAGGAATTTTATTTCTTGCAAATGTGTTTGTTTTTTTGAAATCTATATCTAAGATTTTGAATCTAGAAATCGTTATATAAGCTCCAGGCAACTACTGAGGTGGCTCATAGAAGAAATAAAATGGCATCTTTGCTTTTCTTTCTGGTGGAAGCCTGAGGCTTGTTCCATTTTCATCAAAAAAAATAAAAAAATAAAAACCTTTGCTTTTCTTTCTTTTGGGCAAGGAATGGCACTTTGCTTTGGAGTGGAGTAATAAAAATTGCTCTTCCATATCACATGTCGTGTTTCAGACGAGTGGAGGGGTATTACTTTAGCACTACTTAAATAGTTGTCTTTGTAGAGGGTGGAAGGAGTGCCCTACCATTTCCTGCTCTCCACCCTCCCATAGTCTTGGACTTGGAGAAACAAAAGATGGCCATGATGGCGGAAGCCTTTGTCTCCAAATTATTTGAGATGCTATTAACCTCTGCAACACAAGAGGCTGCCAAGATCTTGGGTGTGCCCGACGAAATCAAGAAGCTCCATAGGAGGTTGAAGAGGATACAGGTCGTTCTCGCTGATGCAGAGAATAGACGCTTCGAGAACCCAGTCATCAACCTCTGGCTGAATGAGCTGCGAGATCTCATGTACGATGCAGACGATATCATCGACGAATGCCGGATCGAGGGTGAGAAGCTTCTCAACTCAAACTCATTCTCATCTCGCTGCGTTCGGTCGGTACGTTGTTGCTACCCTCCTATTGCTTGCATGCACAAAGTTAGATTCCATTGTAAGATTGGCAAAAGAATTAGAGATCTCAACCGTAGGCTTGATGAACTTGCCAAGGACAAGCCTGACCTCAATCTTACACCTGCTCCTCATCATGACCACCATAAGAGTGGAATAAGCCGCAGGACATCCCCAGTTGTTGAGCTTGAAATTGTGGGCGAGAAAATTGAGAACGACACGAGGATGTTGGGGGACCTATTGATAAAGGAGCACAAAAAGGAATTTCCTATCTTTGCCATTGTTGGCATGGGTGGGATAGGCAAAACCACTCTTGCTCACAAGATTTACAATGATGAGAATCTTCGGGACAACTTCCACCGAATGCCATGGATTTGGTTGCCCGTGTCCGAAGATTTCTCCGAGTCCGATTTGCTGAGATCTATCATAAGACAAGCTGGAGGTGATCCTGGGGAGGATAATGAGAAGGAAGTGCTTGAACCCATGCTCAGACAAATCATCACGAAAAAGAAGTTCTTCTTAATCCTAGATGATGTTTGGGATGCGCGAGTATGGAATGAACTATTGAGAAAGCCCTTGCAGATTGGTTTGGCAGATAGTAGAATTTTGATAACCACTAGAAACATAAACGTTGCTAAACAAATGAGTGCAACATACAGTCATATGGTGGAGAAGTTGTCTCGAGAAGATGGTTGGTCATTAATTTGCAAGATGGTGTTCGGGGAAGGAGATGAACAAAATATGCGTGTGTTAAGTGATGTCGGGATGAAAATTGTAGGGAAATGCGATGGCCTTCCACTTGCTCTCAAGACTATTGGAGGGGTTCTTCGAACCAAGGCAAAGAGGCCATTGGAATGGGAAAAGGTCCTTTCTAGCCCAGCATGGTCTTTTGCGAAGCTTCCAGAAGGGGTGAGGGGTGCTTTGTACTTGAGCTATCAGGATTTACCATCTCCTCTCAAGCAATGCTATGCTTGCCTTTCATTATTTCCCGAGGATTACCTAATTTTTGGAATTCAATTTGTCAATAGTTGTATTGCGGAGGGCTTTGTAACATCCGAAGACGATACGCCCATGGAAGATGTGGGAGAAGGGTATTGGAAGGAGTTGGTGCAAAGGAACCTTCTACAGCCAGATCCAAATTGGTATGATGACCAAGGTTGCAGGATGCACGACCTCTTGCGATCTCTAGCACAACATATAGCACAGGAAGAGTGTTTCATCGGAGATGCACAAGCCTTTGAAGGAAAGATCAAGGCGTCATCGTCATCATCGATAAGACTACGCCGTTTATCAATTGTGGATGAAAAATTAGAAACCATACCTGACTTGATAATGGAACAGACATCCTTGAGGACCCTGTTATTCTTCCATACCCCACTTATTCATGGTCTCCCAGAGGATCTCTTCAGAAAGCTGAGGAGTCTAAGGGTTCTGGACTTAAGTGGAACAACCATTAACAATCTACCAACTTCCTTGGGAGATCTTGTACACCTTAGAAGTCTTGATCTCCACTCGACTCCAATAAGAGATATACCGGAGAGTATAGGGAATCTCAGAAATCTCCAATTCCTGACACTCCACAATTGTAAATATTTGCACAGCCTCCCTAACGGTGTCCTCGGGTTAATCAGTCTAAGGAATCTAGATGTCACGGATACACCACTTGATGGTCTGCCTATGGGAATAGGGAGACTGCAACAACTAAATGTAATTAGGGGATTTGTCGTGAATGGTGGCGGCGAGGGCCGGAGATCTAGAGTAGGAGATGACAGAAAGCAGAAGCACAAGGGACATCAACATGGGAGGTTCTGCACCTTGGAAGAGTTGAAATCGCTCTCCCAGCTCAGGATTATTAGCATATGCAACTTGGAGAGGGTATCAAACAGGGCTGAAGCAAGAGCTGCTGCACTTGAAGCCCAGCACCATCTTCTCGACCTACGTATGTATTGCACCTTACCGAGCAGCTCCTCTGATATGCAGCAGCCTCGTGCAAACGATTACGAGGAGGAAGAAATCAAGAGAATAGGGGAGGTCTTCGAGGAGCTCTGCCCACCGCCATGCCTCGAACTTGTTGAAATCTTTGGCTACTTCGGCCATGAGTTTCCCAGCTGGATGAGGACACCCTCCTCCTCATTGCTCCCCAACCTGCGAAGGTTGTATCTGAATAATTGTGCTCTATGCCGGCGACTTCCACCCTTGGGATTGCTACAACAACTAGATTATCTCTGGATTGAAGGTGCTTCTGCAATCACGAGCATCGGGCGTGAATTCTTGTTACTGGGCTCTTGCTTCTCCTCCTACTTCCCTAAACTAGAGATACTTGGATTTGAAGACATGCCTAATTGGGAAGACCGGTGGTGGCGGTGGGAGGAGGAGGACAACCAGACAACATCGTTGCTGCCTTCTCTTAAGAAATTGGCCATAAAGGAATGTCCGAAGTTGAAGTCTCTTCCGGAGAGCCTCCTGTGTGATGCAACCGCCCTGAAGGTATTAGCAATTGAAGGTGCCCACAGGTTGACAGAAGTTAAAAACCTCCACTTTCTTCTAGAATTGATCTTGAAGAACAACTCAAGCTTAGAGAGAGTGTCCAACTTTCCAGCACTAAAATACCTAGAGATTTATCATTGTGGGGAGTTGAAGGGCGTGGATGGTGTGGATGCCGTGGAGCACATACAGCTTGATGATCAAGAAGCAGAGTTTCCTCCCGCAAAGTGGTTAGTAGGTGCTGGTGAAGAACAACCGCGCTTTCCTTCGCTCAACAAGTTGACTCTCTACGAGAAAATCTATCGCCGAGGGCTGCCTGATTGGCCGATGACACATCACCCGCGTTGAAGCAATGATCAGTTCCTCCTCTCTTTTTCTCCTATCCTTTTTTTCTCTTCATGCAGTTAGGAATGGACTCTAATGTTGGCTCCATCTTTACATCTGCTTTACCAAGCAAGAGATGCGAGACTACTTGCCAACTTTGTGATACTCTGCATCATTCTCGTCCTTTCATGTACATATTCTGATCAGATTACTTCATGATACCAGTTTCTTTTATCTATTTTCTTTTCTTGTGGTGGGATAAGCATTATATATAGCACCCTGGAGGCCGGAGCTGTTGCTTTGGTCCATTCTGCCCTGTTTGTTGGTGTCTTAATATTGCTCAAACAGAGTGCATATTGTATGATCATGAGGACGAAGTTTTTAGCCGTTCCCAGGAAGATGTTGTTCCATGATGTGATCTTAATTTTCTTCTTTTCTTTCTCAAAGAGTTTGATATCTCTCATCCATCTTCAACAAGAACAAGCAGCAACAATGATTTCACCTGCTGGGCCAGAAGAAGTCGGCATCATGGACCAAATCTGACGAGGCCAACGTATCATTCTTTTGATAAAAGAGGCCAGCGTATGATATCTGGGATCTAGGATTTGGAACTGTTTTGCGGACCATATTTTAGGATTTGACAGCAGAAATCAAATCATGTTCGACATTTAATTACCATATTTTGATGGACAAGGATTGGAAAGAAATAAAAATTTTTTGGAGTTTATTTGCTGGAATGCATGAACAGATGGATATATGAATATGTAAACCAAATTTTATCCTTTAATGTGAGAGCATGTAACTTCCATCAAAAAAAGGATGTGAGATTCTCCCAATTCTTTCAAGCATTCCACAACGTTTTTCTAAATCAAACTAGTACTCAAAAACATGTGATCATGTTTCTACATAACAAAATTGTGATATAGAAAACATGTGCTATGTCAATGATCTGCAAAAAAATTCATTTGATGCAACTATCAAGGCAACCATATGAAAACCATTAGACCTGATAATTGAACTGTCATCATTTGATGATGCTGTTATTTTTGTCATAGATTCTTTGGCTAGGGTACCAAATTCAATGGGTCAGACCAGGTTAAATGGAGTCTTGAGCTCACTCCAAGTTACTATAATCCATGCTTAATCCCACCCATAATCAATACAACACTTTGTAGCCCAAGCTTGGCATAATGAATGAAGAGTCAGCTCAGGATGTTGATCCTGGTTAACTTTGAGAATACAAACCCAACTTAACACGCAAACTGTGGCACTGGTTCAACACCCAGTCTAGGACGCGGTCCCTCTGTACAGGAGAATTGCATGTGTACACGGAACCCCCGCTCATTACCTTCTTATCCCAATTCCGCTGGACTCATGGAACTGAGCTCGGTACGATTGAAAGCTAAAGGCAGGGCCAATCCCTCTTGGAATCAAATCCCTGCCCTTGACATAAATGGGAAGAGGTCGTACCATCCAAACCAAGATTGATCACCAAGCTAGATCGTTTTTTTATTTTTGTGAGACAATATACAAGTAAGAAATCTTCATATCTCCCAACTTCTTAAGAAACTCTCACGTCAGATAATGTATAGACATCCAAGATATTCTTTTCTTTGTTATTGGATGGCAACGAAGCAAAAATCACCTTTTTTCTCTTCTATTTCTCACGGTGTAAACAATGTGGAAATGCTAACTCGTCTTTATAATTTGCGCTTCCATAGGGTTGATTCTTAACATGATACTTTTTTGGAGGAAATGGTAGGATATTTGACATCAGGATTAAAAAGGACCTCAAGTTGGGTGCAATGGATGCAGCATTGCCCGTCCATCGAATGACCTGCCTTCTATTGAGGAAATAGAATAAATCCTTACTTGACAAATATATACACTATAAGAAAATAGAAGAAATTTATTGAATACGATGAGTATATACATAGAATGTCCCCGATTTGGGTAAACTAAAGGAAGAAAATCCAACATATGTGTCAAAATATCAGATCGAGGAGTATTAATTTGTTGGTTCCATGTCACTAGTCCTTTAAATTTTTCTTAGCAAGTAAGGTTCCATTGCTTTATGGTCAGTCCTGTGTTATCAGTTGATTAAAGTTTGGAATCAAGGTTAATTAAGATTGTCCCTGCACTACTACCGGATGATTAGAAGTCATACAATGTCAACGAAGTACCCTTATTTTCAAGGCAAGGCCCACATTAAGTGGCCTGTACAACACTCTGTCAACCTGCTGCTAAAATGATTTCATATAACCTGCTGAAGTAGCTGAAACTTTGGAGTCTTATAGCCATCACCTTTTTAAGGTGCTGTCTTCTACCTACTATCTTCTTAATTCAATCCAACTATTTGCTCTATTCCCATTGTAGGGTCAAAATGTTTCTCTGTTGCTGTCTCTGTTTCAGTTTATGTTCTTTGTTGCTCTGCAGAAAATACGTCTTCTGTATGTTTTCAGATTGAGTTTTGTTTGTCTGCCCCCTGTAAAACTATTCCGTAAATATCTTCTCCTGAAATAAATCTGGAGGAAAGTTCTTACTTCCTCCATATTCACATCAAAAAAAAAAAAAAAACGAAAAGAAAAGAAAAATGCTTTACTGGAAAGACAGAAGTTATTCAAACCATAATGGAAGCTACGAGAGCAGGCTGTGATTTTGTGAGTGTAAAAGGCTCTAAGAAAAAGCAGAGCATCTCATTGTATATTTTTCCTCTTCCTTGATAAAAAACCAGTTGGCTGTCTTTGCCTCCCTTATCATCAAAAAAATAAAATAAAAAAGTCCGTCTCTCTTCCTTGCTGTTCTTGTTTAGCTGCATTTCAATGGAACCTGATGGAGTTTCTTTGTCTTGCCATCAAATTTTGTAGCTTAGGACGGACTTTGCATGTGGGTGGTCGTCCTTATAAATCATCTTCTTCAATATCAAGTTTTGTACGTCATCAATGTTTGTTGAAGACTACAACACCAAAGGAACCATGAATCCCTTAGGTGTCCTTGGCAGATCCCATAGGTGTCCTTATATTCTTCTTATAACCCCATGCAATGCATGGGATGCCGAAAAAAAAAAAAAATCGGAACCAACAAAATTTTTTAATCTCTCTTAAATATTCTCTTTCTCGACAGATCTCTAAAAAAAAAATAATGAAATGAAAAAAAAAAAAGAAGCAAAAAAAATAAAAAAATCATCCCTGTCTTTCCTCTCTTTTTTTCGTCTCATCGGTCCCAACCGGATGGGAGGCTTGGAGCGGCGGAATAGGGAAGCTCAGATAATGGCTGGGGTTTTGTGTTGGATATTTTTCATTCATAAAAAGAAAGTAAAAAGCCCACCTCATTCACGCCTTAGGAGATAAAACTACTCTACCGAAATTTCTATGGATACTTCCCTTTGTCCCCTCTCTCTCTTATCTCACTGTTGGGGAATACCGACCGACCGACCGACAGATGGCCGGAGGGACCGACCGACCGATTGACAATCGGACCGACCGACCGACTTACGGCCGGAGGGACCGACCGACCGACCGATTGACAGTCGGACCGACCAACTGACGCCATCACCGGCCCATCATCGGCTTACGACCGATTGAGGATATGTCGGGCGCACCTTTCCCGACCGACTGAACCCGGAAGTCTGATGGCCGACTCACGCAAAACTCGCCGACCAACGGAGGAGCCCGACGCCACTCAGTTGGCCACCGACCTAGGGTCGGTCGACTCCTCTGATCGCCGTACAGCCGCCAGACCTTGTCAGTTCTGACAGCAACATGCGGCACGGCCATCTAGGGGCATTGTCCCGCCGAAGGCATTGTCAACCCTGGTGATTTGACAGCCCCACGGCGACGTGACACTTTCACGGCGACTCTGACAGTCTACAGTGAGTTGACAGTTCCTCACTTGTCTGCGCCATTAATGACGGCGCCATACCGTGCTCCACTATATAAATCGGGGAAGGCAACAGTGCAAGGGATCTCCATTCTCGCCTTGGAGACCACAGGCTTGCTCCTCCCTCTCCCTCTCTCTCTCGATCGAGCTCTCTGTCTTCATTTCACTGTTGCCCAGTCACCTCTCTGACTTGACCGTCGGAGGGTCCCCGCCGGAGCCGCCTCCGGTCAGTGTGGACTTCTCGTTTTTGCAGGCGCACGTTCCCCGACGATCGGACGACGAGGCGATTGGCCGCAACAGATTGGCACGCCAGGCAGGGGGGACAGAATGACGAAGACAAGAGCCCAACGATCGAGAATCACCGGATCGGCGAGGCGCTCTTCCCGCCGAGAAGAAGCTTCTCCGCCACCACCGCCGGTGGCGGAGCCCAGTTCTCCACACCCCACGGTGACCACGGAGGCGCAAATCGCGGCCATCGTACGGCAGATGACTGTACTGACGGACGCAGTCAAGAGCCTCCAGCAACAACCGGCGGCCCGTCCGATGCCCTCCAGGAGCAGCCGCCGACGACCGCACCGCACCCCATCACCTCCGTGCGAGCGCCCCCAACAGCGCTCCCATGGAGAAGAGGAAGGACGGCCCTGGCGTGCTGACCGACGGTCCCAGCAGCCCTCTCCTTCCCCGCTGGAATGGGCAAGGAAGGAGAAACGACCGCGCACGCCGTCGGCCTCCCTCTCAGAATCTTCCGGAGACTCCACTCCCGGGGTCTCCCAGCATCGACGAGCGGACGACTACGAGCGCCGGTTCGAGGAAATCGACCGCCGACTCGCCCAGTTGCAGATGGACGGCCAGAAGTCTTCGAACGACGTCGACTTCCAGACCGCCCAACCTCTCTCCCGACTGGTCCTCGACGAACCGATTCCCAGTCGATTCAAGATGCCGCACGTGGAGCCATACGACGGCTCCACCGACCCAGTCGACCACCTCGAGAGCTATAAAGCTCTCATGACGATCCAAGGGGCAACCGATGCTCTTTTTTGCATCGGCTTCCCCGCTACACTCCGCAAGGCTGCCAGAGCCTGGTACTCCGGTCTCCGATTGGGGAGTATCCATTCCTTCGGACAGCTCGAGCACTCATTCGTGGCCCACTTCAGCACCAGTCGAAAGCCGCTGCGAACGTCGGACAACCTTTTCTCCATCAAACAGGGGAAAAATGAGACGCTCCGACACTTCGTGGTGCGATTCAACACGGCCACGCTTGAGGTCCGGGACCTCAACGAAGACATGGCTATCTCAGCCATGAAACGGGGCCTGAGGGCATCCCGATTCACCTACTCTCTGGACAAGACCCTCCTCCGGACATACGCCGAGCTACTGGAGCGCGCGTACAAGTATATGCGCGCGGACGAAGGAGCGTCCGACCGACGCTTGGCCGAGCCCAGAGGCCCGAAAGAGAAGCGGAGGAAAGGTCGGGAACCGCCGAACCCAGCAGGCCCCCGACCGATAGTCGGGTCTCGCCGCCCCGACGAATCCAAAAATCACCCCGGCAACAGACTCCAAGGCCGGCACGCCCCAGGTATGACTCCTACACTCCTCTCTCTGCTCCTCGTGCGCAGATTCTAATGGAGATCGAGGGGGAAGAATACCTGCGACGGCCTCCGCCTCTGAAGGCAAAAGGCCTCGACCATCGGAAGTACTGTCGATTTCACCGAGGCCATGGCCACAACACCGAGCAGTGCATCCAGCTGAAGGATGAGATCGAGGCTCTCATCCGTCGGGGGTATCTCGGCAAATTCCGGAAGGGTCCGCCGACCCAACCAGTTGCCGATCGACGACCCCAGCCGACTGAAGAAGCGGCGACCAATCGGCCGACGGTCGGAGTCATCAACATGATCTCCAAGCGGCTGGACCCGGGGACGTCCTGGGGAGACGAGCCGACGAAAAAGCCCGCCCGGACGACGATCACCTTCACGGAGGACGACGTTCGGGGCATCCAAACTCCCCACGACGATGCTGTTGTTGTGTCGGCGATAATAGCAAATTATGATGTAAAACAATTTTTGTTGATAATGGAAGTTCGACGAATGTTTTGTTTTACTCGACCTTCTCCCGGATGCAACTGTCAATCGACCGACTTAAGAGGGTCTCCATGCCCTTGATCGGCTTTGCCGGAGATGCCGTCACGACAGAGAGAGAAATCACCCTGCCCGTGACGGTCGGCACCGAACCACGGCAAAGCACGGTCCACCTAACTTTCGCGGTCGTCCAAGTTCCTTCGGCCTACAACGCCATCTTGGACGACCCGGACTGAACGACCTCAAGGCGATCGTCTCGACGTACCATCTCCTCGTTCGGTTTCCGACCAAAAAGGGTCGGGAGATGCGCGGGGATCAACAGCTCGCCCGACAATGCTTCAGATCTCCGCTCAAAGCGACGAGTCGAGGGGTTCCCTGACAATGACAAGCTGGACCACGGGAGGAGGAAGAACGGGGTTCGCCGGCCGAGCAGCTCAAGGCGATCCCGATAGGAGAAAATCCGGATCGGAAAGATTTGGATCGGGTCCCAATTGCCCGACACCGAACGACGCCGACTCACGGAGCTGCTGACGGCCAATACCGACATATTTGCTTGGTCGGCAATAGATATGTCGGGCATCCCCCAGAAACAATAACCCACCGACTCAACATCGACCCAACGATGAGGCCGGTGAGGCAGAAGAAAAGGTCCTTCGCTCCAGAGAGGCAGAGGCCATCGACGAAGAAGTGGACAAGCTACTCAAAGCAGGCTTCATCCGAGAATCCACATATCCCGATTGGCTCGCCAATGTTGTCATGGTCAAAAAGCCAACGGGAAGTGGAGGATCTGCATCGACTACACCGACCTCAACCGAGCCTGCCCAAAAGATAGCTTCCCGCTTCCCAAGATCGACCAGCTGGTGGATGCGACGTCCGGATTCCGACTGCTCAGCTTCATGGACGCCTTCGCCGGATACAACCAGATCCGGATGGCGCCTGAAGACGAGAGCACACCGCGTTCGTGACTCCCAAGGGCCTTTACTGTTATCGAGTGATGCCCTTCGGACTCAAGAACGCTGGCGCCACCTACCAGCGACTTGTCAATAAGGTCTTCAAAGACCAGATCGGGCGCAACATGGAGGTTACGTGGACGACATGCTGGTGAAGAGCGCGCAGGTCCCGGACCATGTTCAGGATCTCGAGGAGACCTTCCGCACCCTTCGACGACACCGAATGAAGCTCAACCCGACCAAGTGCGCTTTTGGGGTGACCTCGGGAAGTTCCTCGGATTCCTCATTTTCCAGAGAGGGATTGAGGCTAACCCTGAGAAAATAAAGGCAATCCTCGACATGCATCATCCGAACACCAAGAAGGAGGTCCAACAGCTGAACGGAAAGATCGTCGCTCTCAGCCGATTCATTTCTCGATCAGCTGAAAGGTGCCTCCCGTTTTTCAAAACTTTACGCCACGCAAATGGTTTTCTTGGTCGGATGAGTGCCAACAGGCCTTCGAAGACCTGAAAAAGTACTTGGCTTCCCCGCTGCTGCTCGTAAAGCCGCAGGTCGGGGAAACCTTGTATCTCTACTTGGCCACATCTTCTGAGGCAATCAGTTCGGTGCTCGTCCGAGAAAACGAGTGCCGAACCCATCAGCCTATCTACTACACCAGCAAGGTACTCCACGGCGTCGAGGCCAGATACTCGGAGACGAAAAAGATGATTTTCGCCCTGACCGTCTTCGCGCAACGACTCCGTCCATACTTTCAGGCCCACGCCATAGTGGTGCTCACCAACCAGCCCCTGAGGACAATATTGCGCCGACCCGACACATCTGGACGACTCGCGAAGTGGGCGATGAAGCTCAGCGAGTTCGACATTCAGTACCGACCAAGGCCTGCCTTGAAGGCTCAGGTCTTGGCCGACTTCATCGCCGAATGCCCGACGACCGACCAAGGGTCGGGAGCTGAAGACTCGGGACGAGATGTGATCTCTGAGCCAGACCCGATCTCCACCTGGGTACTCCACATCGACGGAGCCTCAAACGCTCAGGGAAGCGGGGCCGGGCTCCTGCTCACGAATTCGGATGGGGTGGTCACCGAGTACGCCCTCCGGTTCGACTTCAAGGCCTCCAATAACCAAGCCGAATACGAGGCACTCCTCGCTGGCTTGAGGATGGCGAAAGAACTGGGCGTCGACAGCCTCCGGGCATTCTCCGACTCTCAGCTGATCGTGGGGCAGGTCAAGGGCGAATTCGAGGCGCGAGATCCGACCATGATCAAATACCTTCAGAAAGTGAAGGACCTCGTGGCACGCCTCAGGTATTTTGAAATTTCCCACATCCCTAGATCGGAGAACGCCCGTGCCGACGCGCTTTCCAGACTGGTGACTTCGGCTTACGACTCCTTGGGTCGGACGTTCGTGGAGAACCTCGAGCAGCCGAGCATCGATCGGGCCGAAGAAGTACAGCAGCTAACCACCGAACCAAGCTGAATGGACCCGATCGTTCGGTATCTGACCGACGGGATCGGTCCCGAGGATCATGCAGAAGCCAAACGACTCCGATGGTCGGCCTCTCAATATGTCATCATGGATGGCCGGCTCTACAAGAGGTCGTTCTCCCTTCCCTTGCTTAGGTGCTTGGGACCGACCGACGCCGACTACGCTCTCCGAGAAGTTCACGAAGGGATTTGTGGGAATCACTTGGGGGCAAATCCCTGGCCTACAAAGTCCTGCGACAGGGTTATTACTGGCCCACCATGAAGAAGGACGCGGCCGAGTTGGTCCGGAGGTGCGAACCATGTCAAAAGTACGCCAACATTCAACACCAACCGGCCAGCCAAATCGCTCCTATTGTCGCTCCATGGCCCTTTGCCCAGTGGAGGGTCGATATCCTCGGTCCTTTCCCTCCGGCATCGGGTCAGAGGAAGTTCATCGTCGTCGCCATCGACTACTTCACCAAGTGGGTGGAGGCCGAACCATTGGTGCAGATCACCGAGAGGAAGATGGAGGACTTTATCCAGAAATCCATCATCTTCAGGTTCGGATTGCCGCACACCATCATCACCGACAATGGACGGCAATTCGACAACCAGGACTTCAAAGATTTCTGCACCAGGTTCTACATTAAGCACCGACTGACTTCAGTCGGGCACCCACAGTCCAACGGCGAGGTCGAGGTGACCAACCACCTTGCTCCACGGACTCAAGACCCGACTAAACGAAGCCAAAGGCCTCTGGGTCGACGAGCTAGGCTCCGTTCTGTGGGCTTACCGAACGACCCCCCGCGTTCCGACCGGGGAGTCGCCTTTCAGTTTGGCCTATGGAACGGAGGCCATGATCCCGCTCGAGATCGGACTGCCATCTTCAAGAGTCGAGCGGTATCAAGAGCCGGACAACTCCGAGTGTCGGAGGGCTGACCTAGACCTCCTCCCCGAACTGCGAGACGAGGCCCAAATTCGCATGGCTTCGTACCGACAGAGGGTCGCTCAGTATTACAACGCCAAGGTCAGACCGAAGCTCTTCAGGCCTGGCGACTTAGTCTTGAGGAAGGCGGAAGTCTCGAGGCCCCTGGACCAAGGGAAGTTGGCTCCAAATTGGGAAGGACCCTACAAAGTAGCAGACACTTATGGTCCGAGAGCCTATCGACTGGAGACCCTTGAGGGGAAGCCCATTCTCCGAACTTGGAACACCGACAACTTGAAGTTGTATTACCCGTGAACTTTGTAATTGTTCAGTCAGAATACAAATTCGGTTTGAAATCTCGGAGTTTTAACTCTTCGACTAATGATCGGCGCTCACCAAGGCCAAGCCCCGACATATCAACGTGGATTTAGTGTCCACCTGGACCCGACGACCTTATCGCCGGTGACCCATCGGACCCTTACAAAGACCGATGCACCCTTATGGACGGGAGTTGACACTCCTTCGACGATCGACGATACATCGGACCCTTACAAGGACCGATGCACCCATATGAACGGGAGTTGCACTCCTTCGACCTTCGACGACACATCAGACTCTAGCGAAGACCGATGCATCTACATTGACAGGGGTTAACACTCCTTCTACGGTCGGACTTTCGGGCCAAACCATCGGCTAACAAACCGATCGGGCTCCGACCAAAGATAGGCGAAATGCCTACGCGACCGACGTCGCGACTCCCGACCAGGCTACGACCGGTCGAAGGATATTCGGCTTACCACCGTCTATCGCACAATGCGACCTTAGTTGCATCTGCAACTTGCCGACCGAGCCACGGCCGGACGATATTCGGCTTACCACCGTATATCATAAGACACAGCATGAATACCCGACGCAAGAGCATCGGGATCTGACTTGTTGTCGTTTTTCCGACACTGCGTCGGACGATGTTCGACTGAATGCGTCAGTGGAAGCCTGACTACCGAACCTTTGCCAGGTTCGGTAGGCTCCCGACTCAACAGACGCGCCCGAATGACGACCTCGACTATCAGAAGCCGATCCGAAGTTGGGACTTACCTCTCCTTCGTAGCGGCACGAGTTGCCGAATGTCCTACCGACCTATGTGAGTTGGCGACTCACAGAAGTTAGTGACTTACTAAGGCATTCAACTACACATTTGAAAGAAGTAGACAAAGGAAAAATGGAAGAAGTTTTCATTCAAAGTTTTCATTCAAAGAAGGTTTACAAAGTCGGGTCGAAGCCCGATTACAAGTATCTCAAAAACAGAAAAAGCAAAAGAAAGTCGGTAAGGATCGATCACCCTTCTGAGTCGATCTCCTCGACCGACGGAGGATCGGGGATGACTGGTGTGTCAGCCACGATCGGAGCCGGGTCGACGGCTGAAGCTGGTCCTTCGGTCGGCGGGGGACTGGCGGTCGGCGTCGCTTGCTCCGGGACGGCTTCCTCCGCAGTGACGATGCCTCCCGACGGCTGGTCGGCCATCTCCTCGGTGGCTTGCTCCTCGGCAAACGGCGGGACGACCCTGCTGAGGTCCAGCTCCGGGTACAAGGCCTGGACCGCATCCCGACCATCCTCGTACCCCACCCGGTACGAGGCGAAACCCGACTCGAGCATCTCCTCCTGATACCGGTCGGAGGCCCGGAAGTCTTCAACCGCCCGGTCGGCCGACTCCTTCGCCGACCTTGCCTCTTCCTCCGCCCGGCCGAGCGCATCCTTCGCCGACTCTGCCTCCGCCTTTGCTATGTCAGCATCGGCTTGGGCGATTGAAAGCTCCTCCTCAGCCTTGGCAAGCTTCTCCAGGCTGACCCGAAGCTGCTCGCGCTCGCCTTGGAGTTCGGCGGCGACGTCATCCCGTTCGCGCCGAAGACGACGCACGGCCCGGCCCTTATGTCTGGCCTCCTTCTTGGCCGACCTAAGCTCGGACCCAAGCCGGGAGACCTCGTCTACTAACTTGGCCTCCCGATCGGCCGACTGCTGAAGATGGTCGACCAGCATTGCCTTCTCGGCTTCGGTCGCTGCCGACCTCTCCTTATAAGCGGCCCGGACATTACCGAACCTCCAGTACCCGGCCTCCAGTTCCGACATTGTGTAGATCAGCTGCCGATTGCAAATGCTTCGTCAGGATCACATAATGAGAAAAATCTCTAAGGAAAAGAGAAGGTGATGCGAAGCTTACCTCGACCATAGTCGGGTAGAACTTGGACAGCATCTCGGTTACCTGCCGAGATCTCAGCGACTCCACGTCGGTCGGAAGAAGGATCCCTTGGCACAACCTTCTCGCCAGGTTATGGTCGGCCAACGCCGACGCACCCTCGGGGAACTGTGCGCTGGGCGGCACAGATCGGCTCCCCGACCTTGTTTCATCCGTGGGGTCCATCGGGGCTTTCCCTCGATCGGCCACCCCGACCGACGGAACCGACAGCGAGGGGATGCTCGAAGTAGAACCAGCACCCCCCGCTGCGGCCACGGACGCCACCGGATGATGTTCGGTTTCCCGAATGACATCCGGCTCCACCGCCTCCGGTGATGCCGCCGACGCTCCTTCGGCCGCCTCTTCCACCGGCCTCTCCTCCGTACGAGCCGTCGGATCCGCGAGCGCGATGACGGGCTCCGACTGATCGGTCACCGACGCTTCGACGATCGGCGCCGTTGGAGCAGGCTTCTTCGGGGGGTGCGAAGGTCCGGCCCCCGATGCTGGCCTCTTCCTTGTCGCGAATTGCCGAATCTCCGCGTCTGTCGGCCGCATTCTTGGAGGTGTCCCTGCAATACCAACAAAGGTGTTAACTAAAGAACCGGACTAAGGGTTGGATGAAAAGGAGATCGGGAAATCGGACGATACCTAGTCGGGGGACCAAGCTTAAGCCGGCGTCATAGAGAGCTTGTTCGGTAACAAGCTCCCTCTGCTTCGGGACCGACATATCTTTTAGTCGGTGGAAGTCCTCCCGGTCGTCCGCTTCCACCCGACTGTTGTCATTGGCTTCGGTTCGGGGCACGCCCCAGTGAGAAGGAAAGCTCCAAGAAGATGGAGAAGAAATAAAGAAGAATTGGTTCTTCCACCCATGGATGGACGATGGGAGACCGGTGATAAAGGAAAGGCCCTTCCGGGGGTTGAAGAGCCACCACCCTCGGTCTTTAGGGTGGGGTCGGAGCACAAAGAAGGCCCGAAAGAGAGAAATGCGAGGGTTGGTCGGCAAGAGCTGACACAACAATGCAAAACTGATTATGAGACGGACGGAGTTCGGTGCTAGTTGCGCCGGACAGAGTCCGTAATAGTTCAGAAGATTCTGGACGAACTCCGAAATCGGGAGCCGAAGACCCACGCGAAGGTCCTCGACGTACAGCGCCAGCTGGCCAGGCGGAGGGCTGTTAACCCGACCGCCGGCCCCTGGGGCGGATAGTTGAAACTGCTCCGGGATGCAATACTGCTCCCGAAGCCGATCAACATTCGGCCCCGAATGCGAGGAAACCTCAACTTCCGGAGTCGACCAGGAGTCGTCAGTCGGATTCCCCGACCGAGCTCCCTGAGTCTGATTCCTGGCCATTCTACCGGAACCGAATAAGAAAGAAGAAGGGGCGAAGAAGAAGATGAGGAGGACGAAGAGGAGACCATGAACCGGAGAAACTCCTCTGGAAGCGAGAAAGCTCTGCCCGCGACGACTGAGAAATAGCCCGGACAGAATTTCGGCAGCAAAATGGCAATGGTGGGGTCTTGGGTCCGAGAGGTCCTATATATATAGGCCCGTCCGACGGCCAAGATGACTCCGCACCGACCGAAGCTCCGTGGATGCTCGACACGTGGCGGCCTCCGGGTGGCCTGAGAATTCGGGGTGCCCCGTCCCAGGACGGCCGCACCGCCCATATTAAATGCGGGGGGCGCCGGCGAACCACCTTCGACACGCGGCACGCGGGGACGCGGTTCCGCATTTATGCGCCCGCGCCGATTTGCGTTCCCGATGGGATGCCTGACAGCGCCCCGCGCTCCCACGATCGGCGTCGGATATCCGGTCGTCTGACACCGTATCGTCCGACGCCCGATCTCCTGACACCGACGTAACGTCTGACGATGACAAGACGCGACGTCTGACGCCGACGTGACATCTGACACCGACTAGACACCCAAATAGCTTGACATTTATGAGGCGCTTGACATCGGAT